>NC_056729.1:827855377-827922877 GCF_019279795.1 Protopterus annectens | reverse complement strand
GGCCACTTAGTGCATGTGCGTATGTCCGTATGGCATCAATATGATCAACTTAGAAAGAGGTAGGGTTTTGCAGAATTTTATTTGTAGCAAGTGATGTGGCCCTCCAAATGCCTGACTACAACTAGGCCTCCTGATGTCATCAAGCATAATATGTCCTAAACCGATAGTACTATCAGACATGAGGTGTGTTGCATGCATCATGTACTGTGATTTGTAGTGTATACCATTACATAACTAATTGATCTAATCTACATACAGCCAGCATGCACTGTGTGTGTGCCATGCCATGTCCTGTAAGCAGTAATTGGAAATGGTGCTATCCTTAGTATAGCCATGTTTATGTATGTGGCTATTAGAGGATTTTATATCAGCTTTTGGAACCATAGGATGTTTGAACTTTGCTAGCATAGTGGCCATACAGCCATCACAATCGTAGACAACTGTATACACTTATTTCCATGATCAGCACATATTGCCCCAGTCCAAGTGGGACACAGATAGCTGTTCTGTGGTGAAATGACCATCGTTCAGCCAATCATACAGATGACATGTGCTGAGATGCACTGAGGTGCTCTGCTTGCCATTAGCCAAGGTTCTGTTTAAAAGGTGTGTTAAAGTCTGCTAGACAAATCTCTCCCACCAGCATGTATTACTAATGTCACATACTGGGCTAATGTCCTTAGAATGATTAATCCATCTACTATGCCACATACAGCATTTACAATAAAGCAGGGTCACACATTGCCCCATATGCAAAGCAGAGATCACCTCTGAGTAGTCTGTATACCACAGGCTACAATAACACTCATTTCAGATGATCCCCATTGAACACATGCTGACAATGTGAAGTCAACTTTTGAGGGAACATACTGTTGTGTGCAAGTGCCAGTACTGCTTGAAAAAGACCATTACCAAATGGCCATCGCACTCAGATACAGGCATGCAGATGGAAGAGTACATGGAGGTTATGAGTATGTCACTTACAGGTGATTGTGCTCTCGGCTATGACATATGATTGCCATCATACCACTGGAGAGATCTGGTGAACTCAGGCACAATAGGTGTAAACTTGTGTGGCCAGGTCTGTGTGCCCAGTTCTTTCATCCCTTAGTATGGACATCACATATTGCAAATTATGTGCTACTTACCAGGTACCTTGGTGTTATTGCTGGAAATTATATTACATATAGATATCTGCATGGAGTTATGGCCATTACTATATCAACAGGCATTTGTTCATCAATACCCTCTTGTAGGATACAAACGAGGAGAGTGTGTTGAGCAGATGGAAAGAGTACTTTGAGGGGTTGATGAATGAAGAGAATGAGAGGGAGAGAAGGTTGGATTATGTGCGGATAATGAATTGTGAAGGGCAATGGATTAGCAAGGAGGAAGTAAGGATAGCTATGAAGAGGATGAAGAACGGAAAGGCTGTTGGTCCAGATGACATACCTATGGAAGCATAGAGGTGTTTAGTTGAAATGGCAGTGGAGTTTTTAACTAGATTGTTTAATGAAATCTTGGAAAGTGAGAGAATGCCTGAGGAATGGAGAAAAAGTGTTTTGGTACCGATTATTAAGAATAAGGGTGATGTGCAGAGCTGTAGTAACTACAGAGGGATTAAACTGATCAGTCACAGCATGAAGTTATGGGAAAGAGTAGTGGATGCTAGGTTAAGAAGGGAGGTGATGATTAGTGATCAGCAGTATGGTTTCATGCCAGGAAAGAGCACTACATATGCGATGTTTGCTCTGAGAGTGTTGATGGAGAAGTACAGAGAAGGTCAGAAGGAGCTGCATTGTGTCTTTGTGGATTTAGAGAAGGCATATGACAGGGTGCCTAGAGAGGAGTTGTAGTATTGTATGAGGAAGTCGGGAGTGTCAGAGAAGTATGTAAGAGTGGTACAAGATATGTATGAGGGTAGTGTGACAGCGGTGAGGTCTGCGGTGGGAGTGACGGATGCGTTTAAGGTGGAGGTGGGATTACATCAAGGATAAGCTCCGAGCCCTTTCTTATTTGCAATGGTGATGGACAGGTTGACAAACGAGATCAGGCAAGAGTCCCCGTGGACTATGATGTTTGCAGATGACATTGTGATCTGTAGTGAGAGTAGGGAACAGTTGGAGGAGACCCTGGAGAGGTGGAGATATGCTCTAGAGAGAAGAGGAATGAAGGTCAGCAGGACTAAGACAGAATATATGTGTGTGAATGAGAGGAAGGATAGAGGAATGATGAGGATGCAGGGAGTAGAGGTGGAGAAGGTGAATGAGTTTAATTACTTGGGATCAACAGTTCAGAGTAATAGTGAATGTGGAAGAGAGGTGAAGAGAGTACAGGCAGGATGGAGTGGGTGGAGAAGAGTGTCAGAAGTAATTTGTGACAGACGAGTACCAGTAAGATTGAAAGGGAAGGTCTACAAGAGGGTAGTGAGACCAGCTATGTTATATGGGTTGGAGACAGTGGCATTGACAAAAAAGGCAGGAGTCAGAGCTTGACGTGGCAGAGTTGAAGATGTTAAGATTTGCACTGGGTGTGACGAGGATGGACACCCAGGGTAAGCCCAGGTTGGAAGGTTTGGAGACAAAGCCAGAGAGGCAAGATTATGTTGGTTTGGACATGTGCTGAGGAGGGATGCAGAGTATATTGGGAAAAAGATGCTAAGGATGAAGCTGCCAGGTAACAGGAAAAGAGGAAGGCCTAAGATAAGGTTTATGGATGTGGTGAGAGAGGATATGCAGGTGGTTGGTGTGACAGAGCAAGATGCAGAGGACAGGAGGAAATGGAAACAGTTGATATGCCTTGGCGACCCCTAAAGGGAGCAGCCAAAAGAAGAAGAAGAAGGATATTAGCATAACTCACAGACTCCATGAGTGCTCACAGTTTGCAGGCATCAGCCAACATTGTTAACCACAGACATTCAGTATCCACTTGTATCATGGTTAAATGAATTCCAAGCAGAAGATGACCCAGGACTGAAGCCTGTTGACCACTGCTGCTTACAGATCAGATATTGGCAGTGGATGTCTCTATGTTGAGTATGTGTGCCATCAATGGGCCACTTAGTGACCCTACCATGATAGTAATGTGGATGTCTAAGTGGGTGTTTTGTAAATGATGCCTCAGTGGGGGATATAGTCAGACAGCTTGTCTCTGGGGGTTTTATGCCCTGATGTCCCCTCACCCAGGTCCTTGGTAACTGCCTCGGAAGTGTTTACCATGTTGAACAGTCATGTTCCCCTGTCAGACATCCAAACTGTGTACAGTCAAGTGTGTGTAGATCACATATATGTGTGCTGATCAGCTCCATGATGATTGCTCCTACTGCCATACAGATATGGATACTCAGGCAAATACATTTATAGTTCTGGTGGTCAGTGCATGTACCATATCTGTGCAAGGGTATAACAGTTGGCACTGTCCTGTCAGCTGGGGTGCAGCCACTTGTTTTCTGTATGATTGCAAGGTGTTCTCAATGATTTTAGTAATCCTTGTCAGATCCCATGTAGGATGCAGCCTGGGATGTTAGCATGTCCAATAGATGCTGTGTTTCCTCCATAGAGAGGCCATTTATGCCCTGCTCTGTAGATATGGAAGTTATGGGACAGGTTGTAGGAATGTCATATGTCATGTGGTGGGGATAGGAGAGTGAAGTTGATGCAGAAGCTGTGGGACTAAAGATTAGCTATGAGTACAGACCCATTATACGGAGCATCATTATTTATGAGTTCACCAACAATCTGGGTTTGTCCTGTGAGCTTACACATGTAACTCCACTGTGCATTCTGGTTCTGTTTTGTGCGGGTGGCTAATTCTGTCATTTACTGTGTCTACACAACATCACAACAACACTATGTGCTTGTTTTAGCTGAGGAGGTCATGCATCCATTTTAGGGTGGAGCATCTTCATCCCAACTGCCACACAGCAATGTCCACCTTTTATTGTATAGCCTGATAATGGTAGCTGCCCACCAGGCAGGTTTGCTGTGCCATGAGAAGCCTGTGTTCCTTCTGTCAGGTACAGCCAAGGTCACGCAGTTGCAATGCTACTGGCATAATGCATGGGTGTAGAACTCTGCATACTTGCCTGTTCCATCAGAGGGGGAAGGTGCAGTCAAGCTATGTAAACCATCCCACAGGAAGAAATAAATGGCTTTGCTGAAATATATGCCTGTATTGTCTGCAAGGGGGGGTTAGTGCTGGTAGTTTTAACGACACCGATCTGTGGTCAGATCCCTCCAGGTAGGACCTCAGACTGGGGGGCCACAGTGGTCACCCAAATTGGTAAACATTTGCAGTATGTTGGCACCCCTTGGGGTTGATGTCACAGCACTGCTCCAGGGCATTGTAGTTAAGGACTTGGACTAACCTTTGGGCAAGTGAGCTGCAGCATGACTAAGCAACCAAGGTGGTGGTCCCTTAATGCCACCCCAAATCATGGTGTAATGATATAATACCTTGATAGACACACATACATACAAATACACACAATGGGTGTCTGGATTCATGGAGTTCCTCCTGTAGCCGGCTATTGCTTGATTATGTGCCCTTCCAGTACTGAATGGCATCTGCAGTGTCTCTGGGAAATCCCAGTGTTTCACAAACTCTAGATGTGTGTCTATCCTTGATGAGTATGTATATAACACCGGCATGACCTTGAACACTATTATTTTGAGGTGTGAAGATATGGATGGTCGTGTAGTCTGGTTTGGCTGTGGGGCTGTCCACAGTCTGGAACCAGATGTCCTTGACTGCACACATATCTGCATAATCCAAGGTGTGGACACATTCCACAGAGTGGGGTTCATTGTTGGCATACCCACTGTGTAGCAGTGTAACCATGATGTTGTATAAAGATGGGGGGAATTTAATAAAGCTGACACATTTTTTTATATGTAGGCGTCATGCTGCTCTGCTTACATGAAAGTAAGCAGGTTTTAGATTCAGTAAAAACTGATGAGTGGTGCACACACATGCGCTAACCAGGGAAGTTACATGTTACGCAAGTCACCTCATAAGCAAGTGAATCTCATGCAAATAGGCAGGTAGAGTGACCCAGCAAGCAGATAGTCAGCTCTTCAGACCCCTTGTCAGTGTCCACAGTATACACAGAAAATTCTGTGTACAGGAGTGTAGACAGACAAAAGGGACGAAGAAAATGTAGATATATGGACAGAAATGGAATACCACATACAGATATGAGTGAAACTATCCTCCTGTGTGCCTGAAAAATTAAAGGAAATAAGTTAAATTCATTTAAAAAAAAATTTTAATAATCTGGGCATGTTTGCATGGCATACTGCAGTGCGCAAGCATGCTTTATAAAAAAAAAAGGAAAACTAAAATGAATGTTATATGACAGAAATGTATTACAGGACCTTGCATGGAGTATCTACAAGGGTGCATTGATGCTGTTGCTAATGTCGTAGGGCTAGGAAGCGAGTCGTTTCCAAACTGTGAGCACAAATCTCTATGCAAATGAGGTAGAGTTACTGAATAGCATAAAGGGGTAATCCTGTCTGCATACCGCCTTTGTGTAGGCTGAGAACCATGTTGATGATTACACAGGAGGTAGCTGACATCAGGGGATGGTGTGTCCAATAACCTCTAAGTTTATTTCAGCTTAGCTGCACCTGCTTGTGTGGTGCACTGCTGTGATGAGTGTGCTCTTTCGGGGGGGGGGTGCACTGACGTCTAAGCTTTGTTTAGCTAAGAGGACCATGTTTCTGTGTGTTTGCATGGTGTGCCGCTATGCTGAGTGTGGAAAAAAGAAAAAAAAATATATATATATATATATATATATATATATATATATATATATATAGGTTCATAGGTTCATAGGTTCATACTAGGCTATCTGCCCTAGGGCATTTATAAGCCTAGCCAGAGTATGTTTGGCTTTCACCACCCATTTTAAATTAATTTTGCTATGCCCTTTTTCGAGGTTAGTATACTGTGCCTCTGTCTAACAGTGACACAGAAGTGATACCCGGGGTAAACCTACGATCTCCCATCCACTCATCAAGATTCCTCTTGAAAAGAGTCAATGAGGGACTCTGCCTAACCTGGACTGGGATTTTATTCCAGAGTGAAGGGAGCCTCTGGGTTATGAATCTGTCCCTCCAGCATGTCCTATTTATTTCAGTGCTGAGGTTCAAGTCTCTCGAGCATGTAGCTCGATGGGATTTGGATTTTTTGAGGTGCAGCATGTCCCTTAATTCCGGGTTGGACATGGCCTTATACGTCAGGCACAGGTCACCTCTGAGCAGGCGGTATGCCACTGAGTAGAGCTGGAGTTTCTTTAACCAGGCAGCATATGGCATCTGTTTGAGCCCTTTGATCCTCTTGGTGAGGTACTTTTGGGGTCTTTCCAGTTGCTACAGGTGTTTGGTAAGGTGCATCCCAAAAGGGGCATTGTACTCAATTATGGGCCTGATGAGGGATGAGTAAAGAGGCACGATGACCTCCCCTAATCTAGATGTGAATCCCTTCATGATTAGGTGGGCTATATAAAATGTTTTTCTAACCACTTTGGCCACGTGGTTGTCAAATGAGAGATTGCTATCAACTTGGGTCCCCAGGTCCCTAATTACTTCTTCTGTACTTAATGGATTACCACCTATGTGGTAATTTGTGGGCACTTTGTTTTTGCCAAAGGGGATGACTATACACTTTTTGGCGTTTAGCTTGAGGCCATGGCTCTGGCACCAGTTGTCTGTTTCTATGAGGCCCTTTTGGAGAATGCTTGTGTCGGCTGGAGAGTCGATTATGGCACCCAGTTTACAGTCATCTGCGAACTTGGTCAACCACAGTCCTTCTGTGCTAGCCTGTACCTCCGAGAAATATATACCAAACAAGAGAGGTCCCAGGACTGAGCCTTGTGGGACGCCACTTGTAACTGGTTTGGAGTCTGACATGGCTCCAGCAATTCTAAACATGTGGGTTCTGTCCTTGAGCCAGTTTGCAACCCATCTAGTAACATAGGGGTTTATATTTAAGCTGGTGAGCTTATCTATAATGCCCGAGTGGGGTATTGTATCGAAGGCTTTTGCGAGGTCCAGATAGGCTGTGTGGACCACCTTCCCTTCGTCAATGGCCTTGGTGACTGTTTCAAAGAAGTCAACCAGGTTTAAGAGGCAGGATCTGCCCTTAACAAAGCCAAACTGGGTAGGATCCAGTGTCTGTAGGTCCCCAATATCTTTATTTATGAGGTCCATGATGATCCTTTCCATAGCTTTGCAGACCAAGCTAGTCAGGCTTATGGGGCGATAGTTTCCCGGGTCCGTTGAGGCACCACCTTTGTGGAGAGGGACCACTGTTGCTGTACACCACTCTTTGGCTATTATAACTATTATATATAGTTATTTATATATATTAAGTGCTAAGCTTTGCTTACCTATGTGGCTCACATTTGCATGGCCTGTCGCAGTGCTGAGTATATCTAAAAGACAATGACATATTAATTAGTTTTGACCCCTGTTAAAGTTTAAGTCCCATATCTGGCATGCATCACAGCTGTACCAGATGTTTGCCAGGGGGGACATCTTACAAGGCCATTTACTGGGAGGTACTGGCTACACACTGGATCCATGGATGATGACACCCTTCAGAATTGCACACATGCCCATGGACAAATGCCATAATGAAGCACACACACAAACTAGGAACATCATAGAGCATGTGTTTGGGCTTCTGAAGTCATGGTTTCTGTGTCTCGATATATCTGGTGGAGCCCTGCAATACTCTCCAGCCGCATGTGTACAGATGTTCACAGTATGTGCCATGCTACACACTATGATCCTGTGGAAACAGCTATAGATAGATCAGCTAAGGGAAGGGATATACAGCCCCTCACCACTACCTAGGTCACCACAGCCACAGTTATAGGAGGACTTGAAGGAGGAACCTCCTGATGATGCCACTATAGGCAGACATAGGCATGCCCAGTATGCCTTGACATTGGCTAAGAGACAACACATCGCTCATTCATTGACAACCTGGGGCCCTAGGGACCATCACCTTATTCCTACTCACATACATATAATAAACTTGTTGATTCCAGGCAACACACACAACCTGTACATATCTATGTGTTGGCTGTGTACTGCTTGCATCAGACAGCATCATCCCTGAACTACAGTTCTGTCAACTGCTGCATTCACAAGGTAAGTCCCTAACCTACACACTGCTTGTAAGGATTACTATAATATGGTATCATATGTATGGATCTGCTGCATTTATGCATGAAACTATAATGGGCTATGAGGACAGAAGTAGCATCCACATGGGACTACATACACCCAGTCAAATAGTATCTGCTCCCTAATAATCACTAGGCCTCATGATTGGAATATTCACTACATCACTCAAGGGAGATGTGAAACAGTGGGGTCACATGATATTTGGGCTACTGTCTATCCTGGCAGGTCATGTGCTGTTGTTCCTCCCATTCCCAACACAGCAGTGTTCACATATAACTGCTTTAACAGTAAGTCAGCAATGGTATATCAGCAGATCAGGCAATTTAAAGGCTGTAACATAGAACTCAATCACACATTGTATGTTACATGTAAAGCAGTCATAACAATGTACATATTTATGCCGTTGATTGTGTGATGAATGAATCCTTTCTGTCGGCCAGGCTGTGTGGCTCAGTGAATTCGGAAAGTTAGTGTGGGTAATGGTGTTGATGGTTCTAGTCTGGAAGTAGTCACATCTTTTGCATGTGAGGTATTATTTTGCTGGTGTTTTTACAGACTGTCATTCTGTGTGTGGGTAACATTATAAAACTCAGTCACATATTAAATGCAGCAGACAGTTGGGGAATGTGATGGACATTTTGAGTGAAGTGCAGTCCTGCAGAAACAGGGACAGATGCCATTGCCTGTAACACACAAAATCCCAGACTGGAGTACTGGTAGATGTGGCCTGGAGACACTTTATAAGTACTGACAGTCCCACAAGGCATACCCAGACACTTAGTTAACATGAACACACTTCCATTGCCCCTTCATTAAAATGACCTGTTATGTATAGATATGTCTATACCTACAGACATATACCTATACATATCTGTCTGTCACTCTCTCCCACATACATAGTATATCTATCTCTATGTAGTGTCAAATAGATGTATACCAATATATATATATATATATATATATATATATATATATGTGTGTGTGTGTGTGTGTGTGTGTGTGTGTGTGTGTGTGTGGTTCCACTTCTAACCATCGAAATTTAAAAACATCGAAATTTTGATCATCGAGACCAGAACATCGAATTTTGAAACATCAAAGGTTACAAGTGTAACCAAAAAAAAAAAAGAATTTTAACAATTGTATTAAATTGTAAATTAAATTAAATTGTATTACTACACCAACCCTACTTTAATATTCCAACTCTGAGACCGCACTACAGTGGAGTAAAGGGAAATCTCTTGTTTAGTACTATATGCAGATGCACTAAAAGGGAGATTTTTCATACCCCATCTGTAGTGCCATCACACAGATGGCACATAGACATACACAGTAAAGACAAACATTCTCCCGCCTACACTTACCTTTTTCTTCCCCTTCAAACCTTCAGTGTTTTCAAACTCGATGTTCTGGTCTCGATGAGCTGAACTTCGATGTTTTAAATGTTCAAGGGTTTGAAAGAGTGAACTATATATATATATATATATATATATATATATATATATATATATATATATATATATATATATCCTGGGACATACCTCCCTGGACTACATGAAAAGAGACATGGAGGAGCTCCCCAATGTTGTAGCCCAGGAAGGTATGACCCTAGCCCTGAGTAGTATCCTGCCATCACTCAGAATGATACCACATTACAAGGACAAAATGACTGACTTCAACAATTGGCTAAGCTTCTGGTGTCATTCTAAGGGGATCTAATATCTGTCTGCCTGGGGTGACATGATTGACAGACCAAGATGCTTTGCCAGAGATGGCCTGCACCTGTCGCCCTTGGGATTCCGGATACTGGCTAAGGCTCTTGCCACCCCTATAGTGCTTTTTTCAGGCAAGGCTCAAATGAGAAATTCACCACCGTAACAGGTACAAGCAAGCAAACTCCGACGGTAATGCTACTCAATGATAGAAGTCTAAACCTCAAAATGCACTCACTCGAGGCCCTCCTTAAAATGGAGAACATCAACATCTGTGCAGTGACAGAGACCTGGTTCAAGGCTCCAGAGAGCACCCCTGCATTACCAGGCTATAATTCATACCACACCTTTCCGCCACCTAACCTGAACTGAAACACTAAAGGCGGAGGCGTGATCATATTCATTAAGGATATCCACACCTCCATGCTAGTTGCTCAGCATAATGCATCCGAGATTATCCAAGTGCAGCTAAATCTGGGCAAGACCACAATCCAAACTGTAGCTTGCTACAGATCCCCCACCATGCCTCAAGATTCCCACTCCTCATTTCTTGATACATTGGAAAATATTAGGGTACAACCTAACACCCTAATAATAGGTGATTCCAACTACCCAACCATTAAATGGGAAAACTACTCATGTACCAACTCTTTTGCTCAACGTTTTCTGGAATTCATAAATTCCAGTGCCTTGGATCAGCTTATCCACACCCCCACCAGGGGCAGCAATATCCTAGACCTGGTCATTACCAAAATGGGCGACTGGTGTTCCACACCAGAGGTCAATTCTTTGTTGGTCAGATCTGACCACAAGCAAATCACCCTAGACATCCACAACCCCCCCCCCCATTAGGGAAACCACCGTAAAAAATGTCTCCAAAGCCAGCTTCCCATTTCTTAAGACAGAAGTGGCAAACATCACGACACCCATGCAGACAGACAATAGAGGTACGACTACTGAATTCTACACAAATGCACTTTATAAGCACTTACACAAGTGCATGGATCATGTTATACCTAACAGAACCAAGATGTTTCATCCAAAAAAGGAAGCCAATCTGGTGGTCCCCTGCCATAAACAAACTCTACAACAGAAGAAAGACACTGTTGCAAAATATGTAAAATCCCATGATTGGAGGAACTCCCTGGTCAGCCTCAGTAAGAAGCTGAGACTCCTCATAAAATCCTCCAAAGCTAGTCAAGAAAACAAAATTGCCACTGTTTCTAAAGACAACCACAAAGCATTCTATAGCTATGTCATGAATCTCAATGGCAACACTCAGATCTGCTCTGAGTTACAGCACAATGGCACTAAATATACAGAACCAACTGATATAGTCAACATCCTGGCAGATAGGTTTAGTGCTAACTTTACCACCCTCTCACCCACATCTCTATACCAGAAGAATACAAAGTTCCTATAATCATGGCTGCACAGGTAAAACACACTCTCCAAAGCCAAGAACACAGCATCCATGGGACCTGACAACATCCCAAGCTGGGTTCTACATGAACTACAGAACGAACACCTAAGTACCATGTTCATTCATAGCCTCATCTCAGGCTTTGTGCCCACTGAATGTAATGTCAAACAGCGACAGTTATCCCACACCACAAAGAGGATCCACCACAGACCCTGGGAACTATCGCTCCATTAGCCTGATGAGCCTGGTCTGCAAGGCCATGGAACGTGTCATCATGGTACTTATAAACAAAGACATTGGTAGTCTCCAAACTCTGGACCCCACCCAGTTAGGGTTTGTAAAAGGCAGATCATGTCTCTTAAACCTGACAGACTTCTTTGAAGCAGTCACCAAAGCCATAGATGAGGGTAAGGTGGTTCACACAACCTATTAGATTTCACTAAGGCTTTTGACACCATCCCCCACTCTGGAATTATAGATAAACTCACTAAACTAGGTATAAGTCCCTATGTCACAAGATGGGTTGCCAACTGGCTCACTGCCATAACCCACACTGTTTGTTTGTTTGTTTGTTTGTGTCTTTTGGCTTTTCCCGGTTAGGAACTCCGGTCCGCTAATGATTGGTAGTTGATTTTTACGTGCCGAGTTACCAGCCCTGATGCACAACCTTCAACGAAGGTACACTCATTCACGCATGTCTCCACGCAGAAGACGCTCTAGCTGAGAATCAAATTGGACAGCGTCTTACTGTCAGGCAGCAACGCTACTGCAGCACCACCACCGCGGGTACCTAGCAAACTCCAAATCCGACTTCAGACCAATGACATGAGGAGTACCACAGGGTTCAGTCCTGGGACCTCTCCTGTTTGGTATTTACTTCTCTGAAGTACAGGCTAACACAGAAGGTCTTTGGCTAATGAAGTTCGCAGATGACTGCAAACTACGAGTCATAATTGAAACTCCTAATGATGTGGAAATCCTACAAAAGGGCCTCACTGAGACAGATACCTGGTTTCAAAGCCATGGCCTCAAGGTCAATGCCAAAAAGTGCATTGTCATCTCTTTTGGTAAAAACTCTGTACTCATGAACTACCACATAGGTGGTAGTCTACTTAAAACTGAAAGTGTGATAAGAGACCTTGGGACACAAGTGGACAGTAGTCTCTCCTTTGATAATCGCATCGCCGCAGTAGTCAGGAAATCCTTCTATGTGGCACACCTCATCACAAAAGTTTTCTACAAATGTTTTCTCATCCAGGAAAAAAGAGGTAATTGTTCCCCTGTACGCATTACTCATTAGACCCATTATAAACTATAATGCCCCTTTTGGTATGTATCTCACAAGACATCTACAACAACTGGAAAGGCCACAGAAATACCTCACAAACAGGATTGCCAGCCTCAAACAGATGCCCTACACAGACAGTCTCAAAAAACTCCAGCTTTACTCAGTCGCATATCACCTACTCAGAGGCGATCTCTACCTAACTTGTAAAGCTATGTCAAACCCAGAGCTGTTGGACATGCTCCACTTAAAGAAATCCCAATCCCTCTGAGCTACATGATCTAGGGACTTAAACCTTGTCACCACAATAAACAGAACATGCTAGAGGGATAGAGTCGTTTCTAGAGACTTCCCATACTCTGGAACAAACTACCTATCTATATCAAACAAAGCTCCTCGTTAGCACTCTTCAAAAAAATCTTGATGATTGGATGGGGAATAGGAAATTCACCCCGGGGATCACTTCTGTGGCTCTGCTCAACAGGGGCACAGGAAAATAATTTTCTTGGGTGGTGAAAGCCAGGGTACCTTTTTGGCTACACTTATATAGGCCCTAGGGCCAATAGCCTAAGACCTACCTATGAACCTAAGCTCACACCGCTACATTTATATATACATCCCTGTAATATACATAAATAGGTGTGTGGATGTCCATATTATCCTACATGCCATAATAATGGTGAGTAAATCTGCACTATCACACGTCCATACTGTTGCTCAAAGGATCTAGACTAAGGACGCAACAGTACATAATCCATTTACCTACAGACACCTGTACCTGATGGATGTCACCACATAGACAAACACATGTGAGCAGGTGGTGTAATGTAGAATGTTGTCAACGCACGCATGGACAAGTCAGATTGCCATTGTCCACTCAGCTGGCGTGCAGCCAGTGGTGTCAGTATGATTGGAAGGGTATCCCAATGGTGTTAGTAATCCTTATCAAATCACATGTGGGATGCAGCTTGGAATGTTAGCATGTGCAATAGATGCTGTGTGTCTTTCAGTGAGAGGCCAGCTGCAAACTGCTCTGTAAATATGGAATTTATGGAACAGGTTGCAGGAATGTCATGTGTCACATGTGTTGAGGACAAGGGAGTGTAGCTGATGCAGGCAGTGTGTGTTCAGGTTAAGTATGAGTACAGACCCATCATATGTGGCATCATGATATATGAGGTCACCAACAATCTGAGCCTGTCCTTTGAGATCACACATGTAACTACACTCTGCATTATGGTTCTGCTTTGTGTGAGTGGCTACTTTTTTCATTTACCATGTCTACACAACATCACAACAACACTGTGTGCTTCTTTCAGCTGAGGAGATAGTGCCTCTATGTTAGGGGGGCACCCTCACCCCAACTGTCACACTGCACTGTCCACCTGTTACTGTATAGCCTGCTAATGGCAATTGTCCACTAGTCAGGTTTGCTGAGCCATAGGTTCATAGGTTCATAGATTAGTACTAAGCTAACTGCCCTTGTGAGCCATTTTAAGCCTAGCTAATTATCCATTTTGAGACTCAAACCCTGCAACTTCTGCTTGCAAGGCAAACACCTTAACTATTAGGCAACCCGTGTCCCTTCTGTCACGTACAGCCAAGTTCATACAGTTTTAATTCTGCTGATATACTGCATGGGTGTAGATCTCTGCATACTTGCCTGTCCCATCTGAAGGGGGAGGTGCATTCATGCTATGTCAACCATCCCACGGGTGATAAGTAATGGCTTTCTAGACATATATGTCTGTTTTTTTTTTTTTTTTTTTTTTTTTTTGCAAGGGGTGGGTACATGCTGGTAGTTCTAAGGAGACTGATCTGTAGTGAGATCCCACCAGAGAGGATCTCACATTGGGGGGGGTTGTACTGGTCACCCATACTGGTAAACACATGATGCAGTACGTTGGTTCCTCATGTGGGGATGTCACGGCATTGCTGCAAGGTATTGTAGGTAATGACCTGGACCATCCTTTGGGCAAGTGAGCCGCAGCATGACTAAGCAACATAGTGTGTACAAAGTACACTTCCCTAACATGTTTGCCTCTGCTCTGTACAGACACTTTGCATGACTCTCTTCTTGCAAGATGCTGGAAGTGAATGCAATACTTAATTGCACAGAAGACAACTAGCATGTAGTGCTAAGTGGTGTCCCCAGATTTCTGAGTCATGTCAGTCGAAATGCCATGATAGGAGTTAGTATGGATACTATCACTAGCACTGTTGTACACCAACTGACACTACACCAAACACTGTTACTTTTGCTCAAGGCCAGATCATGCCTACTGACTGTAACCGGTGGAGCCCATTTACTGTTACACTATGTAATGGATTTTGTGCATATGCCTAACTCCAACAGCCATGGCCTGGCAAGGTATATGACAATATTACACAACCAGACCTTGCTGCAAACTGTGTATGCCATGTACAGAGTGTTATGCCAGCTGGTGGGTTGGCAAGTGTCTGGCAGTCATAATCTGGGAAGATAGCATTGGGAGACCTATGCTGTAATAACGTTAGTCACCAGTGGAGTTCATCATCCCCCATTATTGGCATACCCCATCTACCTTTTCCCTCTCTGCAGTCACAACCACTGTCAGTGACCACTGACTGAGCACATCAGCATGTAATTGCATATTAGAAGCTATCGGAGAATCCCACACAGAACCAACAGTTATTCAGGCTGGACTAAGAAACAGTCAGTTGTTCTTTGAGCTGCTGTCAAAGACTAAATGCCAATGACTGCACTCAATACTATCCTGTGGGAAATCATCCACTCCTGCAAAATATTGTAGTGTCTACCCACTGCGCACAGTTGAGTCAATTACACATAGAGTTATGGACATAGACAGTAAGGTAGTCTTAGACTTTCACTGGTCGGTAAGATGTGGGGATGCATTCACTGTTGTACAACCTATACCAACAGGTTTGGGATGTAAATCCCAGACTATCACTGCAATACTGACTGTGGAAATCATCACACCTATCATCCTGTGCAATAATACCCTTGTTATTTCACTACACAGGCATATCATAGAACTCTAGCAGCCTCACAGGTTCCATGGTGTACCAATACACAGTGCAGATAACATCTCCTATAGAGTCTATGTCATGACCATACATGTGTAGTCTGTCACCTACATGCTTTGGAGGGGATGTGTATGACTCCATACAAGGGGGTGTTGGATCCCACTGTGTACCTCCAGTATATCCATGACAGGCCTAACCCATATCTCATCTCTTCTATAAGCCTACAACATCACTGTGGTATACATAGTGCATGCTGGAGAGAGAGGTATGTAACACAGACAGTACACCTTACATGAAAACAGGCCTCCCATGCATATGAAGCACACATCTGCTGTGACACACATCATATGTAGGTTGCACAATGGGATGCAGAACACAACAATCGTAACTGGTGTTGCAAAACTGTCTTTACTGGACACAGGATATTTGCAGTTGGGTCATCTCCATCACCAGAGCTTGTAGATGTGTTAGTTCTCAAAACCCTGGTGACAGTTATCAAGGGTAGCAGACGTATCAGACTAGGGATGCATGAGTACTCTGAATGCTGCCATTGTCCTTGATAACCTGTTATATACATATGACCCTATGGAGCCATGCACTTATAGTGCTGTACCTTGCTGAAGACATAGTTCTGCAGTGTTGACATGCTATCCTGTGCTGCTTTATTGCCACTTTGTATCCATAGATTTTCCCAACAGACCCCTGAAACAGAAACAAAAACAGAAACAGGTCCATGACACAGCTGTCATCATGTAACTATACAGCCATTACAACATTATACAACATAAGCTACACAAAGGTATGTGGCATTCTCATGACAAATGCCAGCATACAGTATCTGTCATTAATCACTACAAGTGGCATGGCAAAACAACAATGCATTACACAAGTACATGTTAAATAATATAGTCACCCTATACCAAAACTCAAAAGGTAAAAACAACAATATAACAATAAAACAAAACACTCCTAGACAGTAAATGTACACAAGTACATTTTAATTTATATAGTCACCCTGTGCATCAGACTCATAGCTTAATTACCCTGCATTAATAGCGAGGATGATAGGGATGTGGCACAGATATCATCACTTGCACAGGGTGTTGTGTGGGGGTGCAGGAAGCCTAGGCTGGCCCAAATGTTTGACAGCACATGTGTGAGTGAGGAAGGGAAGCAGGCAAGATGGACTATGGAAATGTGCAGTGTGTGTCTATAGGTGACCTGCATTTGACAGTGGTGTGTGAGTGCGTGCATGTACTCAGTCAAGTTCAGTGCTAGCCCTACATATTTATATGTTGGACAGATTTGGACTGTACATGTTACAGTTGACAGTTCACCATCTCTGGCCCTGAACATGGAAACTGGCTCTGCCAGGAGTTGCACTGGCACCTCCATGCCCAAGGTCTGATGCAGTGTTAGTACCTGATGGTGCCTGCTGTCTGCTGGGACCATCTCCCCCACTGGAATGTCCAAGAGCATGAGCCCATGGCTTGCCACATCGTGTGTGGACAACACACTCCCCTCTGTAGTGCTGGATGTACTGACACTATGGGAGCATGTATGTGCACAGCCACGTTGACTCCCAGCAGATGGAGTTGCTGGCCTATGTCCATGACTCCAATGCTCAACTCCAACCACACATTCCGGCACAGACAATGTACAGTCCAAGACAGACACTGTCTCAGCCAACCTTCTTTCCACTGTATCAGTCAACCAATCCAGAGTGTCCATAATGAGGTGGAGGCAATCACAGATGTCAGACTGTGCTCCATCTATAACCATAAGCATACGTCTGGTGTTCCATTCAGAATGTGCCTATGCTTCCATGATGGCCCAAAACATGTGCCAAGTGACCCGTGATGTGACATTTGCAACAGGTGATGGATGGACAGCAGACCTCATAGAAGAACCCCTGTCAATCTGCCTGTTTGGGACCTCACCAGCTCTCCGGCTATGGACAGAGTCTACACTCACTGGAGCCATAGTTGCAACACTTTTCTGTTCAATGTCCCCACCCTCTGAATCTGTGGCCTCCAGGGACTAGGTATGTGTGGGCATACTGACTTTGTGTGGTGACAATGGGAGTAGAAGAGGGATGTCAACCTCTGGGACAGATTCAGCCCCCAAAACCTCCATCTGTACCATACTGTGGCCACCATCATCACCAGAGTCTGAGGAGACACTGACATCAGTTTATGTAGGGGGCAGAGACCAACCCCCTGGTCACCTGTGATAAAAAAGGAAAAGGTAGTACATTACTACCTGCACTATTATGCTCTGCAGTAATATGTTGCAATATATGTAAGACTCTATACACTATTGTCATTATAACAGACCTGTTGAAAACCCAACCTCATATAGTAGGAGTTGAGGAAAGTACTCTTCACACTAACAGCTATAGTTAACTGAAATAAACTCTCATTACACTGCAATCTCATCAGCAACAGTGAGGTTCACTGTTAACATTAGTGTAGACTCTGCACAGTTGACACATATTTAACTCTGTGCTGTCCTGACAATACACTGCCTGGCAATGCTGTCACATCTATCAGTGTGGTCACACCTACAAGGCACATGTATGCATCTAGCATATGTACAGTCAGACAATATGTGTGCATTTGGCAATCATGTCAACAGTACAGTAATGCAGGCATCAGGCCAGGGATGGTAGTCTATGGATTACAATGCTGTAAACATACATCAATGACAAAACAGTATCATGCTTTCCAGGAGCAGGACCATGGACTTGTGCGATACTTAATAGACCTATGAAAAGTTGAGGGACAAGTAATGTCAGTACCACCACATGTTCCTCCACTACCACATGATAATACATCCATATATCTCATATTTACAGTAGTTACTGTATTAATTGTTATAGTGGTCACAATCTGAGCATGACAGTCAAACTGCAGTTAAACCTCACCCAAAAACAGACAGACCTGCCACTGATGTAAGACTATGTATGCCCTCATGCAATGAATGCTACAGTATTGTAGTATTGATCAACCTGAACTTACCTGCATGCTGCTCTGCCGTGGAAACTGTGCCACCCACATCCATGATGTAGGGTGTGATGGATTCCTGGAAACTGTTGAGCGTGCCTAGATTTGCCTGGAATTCCTCTGTGACTGAGAGTGGTTGTTCCACTGCAGGCCCTCCACTGGTAGCACCACGATCCTTGGCTACATCTGCCACTCTTCTGCATGTAGCATTGATCATTGCACAGTGCTCCAACTGCTCATATGTCCTGTTCTGATGACCTGTAGCACTGACATCATGAACAAGGTCAGCCCACAGTGCCTCCCACTCTTCTGTGCTGTGCCACCCCCTGGACAGTAGGACTTCATAGTGCTAATGGATCCCTTCCAGGATCAACTCATTCTCTGCATCTGTGAAAGTTGCACAGCATTGTGCATACATGTTTCCTGAAAGAAAACAAAATGGGAACACATGTCAGGTTCACATACGTGGAAGTACACTATGTAGAGATACAACAAGGACAGAATGGCTGGCAATATCCACTGCTTGATCATACATGTCATATTCCACAGGGTGCAAACATGCTAAGCGTGTGTATACAACTAGAATACTATTGATAGGTATTCCTGTGTGTGCCATGACAGAGATTGCTGTATGATCATATGGCCCACACTGAAGTCTATTGTAGTGTGTCCCCAGGGTCCAACCCCCATGATAACGTGAAAACAACTGTGCCAAACAAATAGCAGTATGCAATTACAGCCACTATAAAGGGGGAATCCCAAGAACCCAGTGTGTCACACTGACATTATACATTCCACCTTTGAGGTATTGCACATCCTCTGTAGTGTAACAAATCTGGAGATCGTAGACATGTCATTATCACAGTTCTATAAATGGCTTATTGCTGTGATCCCTATTCACCTTAAGTATATTCACACATCTGCATCCCGATGTAAACAAGATGGTTCCTTACCTGATGGAGTGCAGTACTCCTCTGTTGATATGTGTTGACAGCTAATATTTTGCATACATGTGTTCTGTGGGAGGAAAGTCTCACAAAGACTGGTTTTCCATAGCCAGCTGCTTATCTTTTTAACATGCTGTTCATCATAGGTTCATAGATTAGTACTAAGCTAACTGCCCTTGTGAGCCATTTTAAGCCTAGACAATTATCCCTTGTGAGACTCAAACCCTGCACCTTGTGTTTGTAAAGCAAACACCTTAACCATTAGGCCACCCTCACAACCCAATCAGCAGGTGATTGCCGCTTAACCAATCTGTGGTTCTGACATGCTAATTGCAGCCAATGCAGCTGATTTGCACTATCATCAGCCAATCACATGCAACCGCAATACAATATATAAGGACCTTGTGCAGATTAGGGGCCCTTTCTGATATGTTGTGCTGGACATTACTGAGGTGAGGAGACTATTTCATCACAGAGGGTAGATCTGTAGCAGCAACTTTTACATAGAAATGGGAGTGCTACAGGCTGGAGCTGCTGCTGCAGGTAAATAGCATAGGCAGACAGTGTGAACACTTTGGAGGACAACAAGCTGTAGGAGTAACTGTGGGAGCTGTGTCAGTCATGTTGTAGAGGCAGAGTCAGAGTGAGGCTACCCTTTCCAGTCCAATTAAGGCATGTGTTTATGGTAAGTATGTTAGGCAACAGTATCACTAACAGAGTACTAGGCCACATGTCTGTTTTGTCCTTGACCAACATGGGGGATAAATTGAATTCAGGACTGTGTGTGGCAAAATGTACTGTTAGCAAAGCATTTAGCAGACTGAGCTACTGAGTCACTGCTACATCAGATGTATTTGCAAGATATATGTGCACCCATCAATATGCGCATGGCTTTATATGGATATATTTCTGCACCAGGGTGCCAGTTGGGCATGTATTTTGCCAGTAATGCCTTTGCAGGTGTCTTTCTAGATGTTGCTGATAAAAGGGCACATGTACCTGCTATAAACACACACAAAGTGGCTTTGTAGATAAAGTAGCTGAATCCAACAAACTTTTTTACTGTTTAATGTGAGCGCTTTCATCAGAGCCAATGCTCTGACTTCTTCAGACAACAAAATAGAACTAAGACAAGCTTTAAATAATGAAGTAATTAACTAATTAGCTCATTAAAAACCACATTTAAAGTTACAGAACTTTTACTTTTGTTAAAACACCTTTTTCTTTAAAACCATTATGTGTTATAAAACTTAATAACTTATTACTTGTTTATAAAAACATTTACCTGCTATCACAGGCCTCACTTACATCCTTTATTATCAGTGGTGGCTGGTGACTTCAAATTAAAGGGGGGGCTGCAGGAGGCAGCAGAATGGGTGGAGCCAATGGGAATGGGGTGTGGTCAACTAGAAAGGGGTGAGGTTATGCTCAAAACCACAACAACTGGAACTTTAATTAAATACGCTACCCTGGGTGCCAAACCATCATTACGAGAGAAGTGTAGAAGAAAAAAATATTTCAATGCATTGGCTACATGACAACTTACTTAATATCTTGATGGAAACACAAAGGTTGTAAGGCATGAAAAAATAAATTGCTTTTTAAATACATTACTGGAATGCCAGTCAAATCAAGTATAAAATAAAACAAGCAGCACTCAGTTCAAACCACTTCTCCTTGCACTGCAGTTCTAATTATAATTTATATTCAGCTTCATAAAATTACCAAGTAACATGCTGAAAGTAGCAATCTCTGTGATACCCCCACTTGTAAAAATGTTTCTTATCCAAAAAAGACCTGCTGCCTGACAAGAACTATCTACTTGTTTCATGGGGAACACATGATCAAAGTAAAAAATGAATAGCGAACAAGAAACAAGCTCAAGATAAATTGCTTAATGGACCACACATGATAGATTGGCATTCTGTTTAGTTTATGGGTAAAGCCTGCAAAGATAACTGCAAGTCTCCAACAAATGTAATGAGCTTCTGAAAATACTGTAATCCTGTCCTTTATTTCAAATACTGTCATATGCATTTCAATACCTAAGGCTTATATGTTATCTAGTTATGTAAATATTCTCTGCATGGCAACAATGAAAAAAGTCTTTCAATGTAGGTAATTCTTTAACAGTATGCTTATTAAAGCTTACTTGTATCTTACAATCTCCGACAAGCTTACCTGATGTTCAATAAAGCATTACTACTTTAATACAGAACAACAGGGCACTGCAACAGCATGCATTTTCTGAATAATAAGAAGCATAACTCAACAGTATAAAAATATGACAGAAAACCAGGACATTCTGCAAAATCAAGGACAGATGAAAAGCCATGGTCGTACTTGAGGTCTACCTTGGATGGGGGAATACTCTGCACACTTACACTGCATAACTGCTCCTTGCCTTGCTTGGACACATCCAGAGCCACTACAATGGGGAGTGGGGTGCAACAAGTAGGTCACAGTTTGAAATGTCTCTGGCTGACAGTGATGGCTCTGACACTCATACCTCTCAACCTCAGAGCAAGAAATCTGGACAAAACCATACACAGAAGTGGGACACAGGCCCAAAATAAAGACAACGTTTAAATATTGCTCTTATAAACTTAGAAAGATAATATAATAGTAGTAGGTATTGCATTAGTATGAATTTTTGAAGGTATGAAATCTGAAACTCAAATGTCTGTCATTATTTTCTGACTTCAGTCTTTAATGATTTGCTACTAATTTGCCAGAAAACCACAATTTTATAAAAAACAGACCAAAAATGTTATGCACAAATATAAAATTGCCACACAATACAGCTGGGAACCTGTCAAAGAAGGGACACCTTTTTAAAATTAGAACTGTTAACTTGAGCAGCTGACAAAATAAGATCATCTACATGCATTTCTGAAATAAAAGTAATCTATAACTCTGATCATTACAGTTATAATTGTAAACCCTCCACATTTTCTTCCAAAATTGCTATTTTGCAGAGGGATTATTAGGGGGAGAGCAACATTTTGAGCCAAAATTGGGGAGAGTTGAGAGGTTTGGATATTTCTAATTCTATAAAGCAATTTATTTGCATGTACCTCTCAACCTCTTAATGCAGGAAATCTGGACAAGGCCAAATATATTGGGGGAACATGCAAACAGTACTAAAAATTGCTCTTGTATAAACTTAAGACAGTTGATAAAATAACAGGTCTTGCTTTAGCATGCATTTTTCTGAAGGTTATGACATCTGAAACTCAATGTCTATCATTATTTAGTGACTTAATTCCTAAATGATTTGGCAGAAAACCACAAATTTTAGGAGGAACAAAACAAAAATAAGAAGCAAAAATCTATTTATTCTGCAAAACTCTGGACAGTTGACAGGTATAGTTTAGCCAGGGCTGTCTTCTGCTGCTCTTCCCCCCTCACAAAATCATGGTCGAATGGAGCGTCCCCCCTGCAGTCATTCCAATGTTCCATTCCTTGGTTATTTCGCCCCATTTGCCATAAACACTGTAATGTGCATACTGCTTTACTTCTGTGATGATATGGATTTCATTTGAAAGTTTTCTTTTATATTTTACAGCATAAACCCTAATAGATATCTGCTAAACAAAGCAATGCAGTCTCACAATGAAAATAGACTTAGCATTAAAACTTCTCTGCCCTTGAAACTCACATTCATTGAAACAGAATTGAAACCCACATTCAAAGAAAATACATTTTGCCAGTGGCAGATAAAGATTAATTTTGGGCTGTTTTCAAATCATAGAGCCCTTGAGCATGAAACATACACATGCTCATTGATGCACCTTCCTGACTGTATTAAATGATATTCCTTGTACAATGCAGAACAGTTGAACCGCCCAATTCAGAACATTTCCATCATAAAAGTCTACTCAAACTTCAACAGTCCACCAGTATCAGTAAATATGCATGGTCTCTGAAGAAGTAAAAGCCATCTAAATAATTCCACATTAATGAAATCTGTTAACTAATGAAGAGGTTACTGCTAGCAAACAACTTTATATGTGATTGTTTCATCTACAAATAAAGTGCCTGTTGCCCTTGTGGAATAAATTGCTTATGCTGCATTAAAAAAATTATAATGCTAGTAATATCGCAATAGGGAATGGATGGCAAACTGATAACAGATTCATAGTTTCTAGGTATCTTCGCTAAAGAGGACTGCAGCAACCATCCCCTTAACAACAGAGTATAGTATCTGCAATGGATCTACCTACTGTGGGAGTAGAACCCACAGCCTTCTGCATCAAAAGCAAGTATGCTACCTGTTATGCTATTTACAATGCAAGCAGACTCGGCATAAGCAGCACTAAACTTTTGTTCCCCTGCAGCTCTCAGTTCCTTGTAAAATCTACTCGACACTCAGCTGTATCTCTGAATTTTGCAGCACAAGAAATCTGGACAAGGCCAAAATTTATTTGGGGGGGCAAAAGCCCAAAAACCAAGGACACATTTTAAACATTGCTTGTATAATGTTGGAAAGTTGCTAGAACAAAATGCTCTGTTACCACCATACATTTCGCTGCCAAGTATTGAACCCAGGTCCCTGTGCAAAACAACCAGAACAACATACTACTATGCCAAATCATCTATTTTTATGAAAGAAAGGAAGACTGAAACTTAAATGGCTGCCATTTAGTGAATTCAGTTCTCACCATAGCTGTCAACATCTTAGCACAAAACACCTGAACAAAGCCAATAATGGGGGAATACAGCCCCCAAACATATTCATTGAGTTCAGTTATCATCATAGCGCTCAACCTTGGCACAAAAAACCTGGACGAAGCCAATAATGGGGGAATACAGTCCAAAAAATAGGGACAAACATCCACTGAGGACACCAGAGCAAACCCACACAAACACAGGGAGGACATGCAGACTCCTCACAGAAGGCACCCCAGCCAAGAATCAAACCAGACAACCCATAGCTGTCAGGCAACACTGCTACCACTGCACCACTGCACTGCTGTCTGTTTTAAGTAACAAAAATACAGAAACCACAGATTTTATGAGGAACAGAACAAATATGAGGCAAAAATCTGCAAATGTTTTAGAAATGGTGGTGGGTAGGGAATTCAGGCTCTTGTCACTTGGGCCCAAGGTACATGGTTCAAGCCTTATTCTCTACCCACCAACATAAAGCAACTGGGGCATTACACACACACACACACACACACACACACACACACACACACACACACACACACACTGTCTCAGAATGCCTGCGCATGCTGTGGTGAGGAGGTGGTGACCTTCCAGTTTGTGCGGTCATCACTGCACAGATCTCTGGGTTGGAAGGGTGGAGTTAACTCCCTTCCCTATCTGGACTGCCTAACTGAGCTGAGGAATGCCTGAGCATGCATGCTTGGCCTTCTGGTCTGCCTAACACAGCAGCCAGGAACTAAGCACGCATGCTCAGAGTCCGAGATTTTTTTTATTTTTATATGTTCTATGGTGGATGGTGGGGGGGACTGGGAACTTTATTTTATACACAGGTGGGGGACCCATTTTACAGGTGGGAGGGCTGCAGTCCTGCAGTCCTATAGCATTAGCCGCACCTGTTTATTATGTCTTTTGCTTTCTACTGGTGTACTATTGCACGAGAGTCCAAGGTACACTGCCATTTTTTTCATGACTTTTTAATCAAGTTTGCACATTGAGGCACAGCATGCAGCTCTGCTGAAACACGCTTACTGACTATGACAGACAATCACTATGTTTTGTTTACCCCACTTGTTTTAATTAAGAGTTGTGTGGCATGACAGGTTAATGCAGTGGTCTGTAGGTGTGATGCTCTTGAGTCTGAAATATGGGATAGGTGTTTAATTTGTAACTGTGTATTATAATTTTAAAATCACATATAGTCAATATACTTCTAGTTAGCTCGGCTTAAGTTGCTCAATGCGGTGCATCATGCAGTGTCACACTAAAAAATATAAAGAAAAGAAAAGTGGAGATATAGGAGAGTGGTGACATGGGGTGGAAACAGGGGGAAAACATAGTGGAAGGCAGGTAGGGATGTACAGAATGGGTGTAGAAAAGAACCATAGCTATCCATTTCTTGTATGGCATCAAATGTGCACTTTGACATGACTTTGAACTCTCAACCCCATTGAGATTGGTGAGGACAACATAACTGTATTGTCAAGCCAATTGGACCAATTTTCATGTAAGTGGACATGTGTGCAAAATGGGGAGCTATGTATGGGACAATATTTTTGTTTTTGGGACAGGTGCCCATTTTTTTTAAGGTGAGAGTGGAATGTTGGGGTAGGGAAATAGGTACATGTGGGGAAGGTAAATTGGGTAGGTGAGGATGCATTTGCAGACAGACAAGACAAACAATATAGCAGACAGGGGTGGTGTATGACACATGAGGGGGGGTGAACACCTTGGCTAGGGAGGGTGTTGTGGAATCTAACTCCCATGTGCCTCCACAAGGCATCAGAGTGACTCACATCCCCACCCATGGGACTGTCTGCACTGCTCTGTCACTGCCTCAGGGTGGCAGTGGTGGAGGCGGGGCCCTGGCATGAGGCTGCCCCACCAAGTTGGCCAGGATATCCTCAGTCCAGCATAGGTGGCAGTCAAAGCCACAGTAGACTATCCTGCCCACCAAATCCAGCAGCTCAGCCCAGGTGACAACACCCCTTCCACCATCACTCCCAGAGGAGGGCTGGTCCAATCCCATGGGGTGGTACTACCCAACACCACAGGTAGTGCAAAGTCAGCAGAGGGGCACCACCAGATGTGCTGGGACATGGTGGCAAGGCCAGATGAGGCAATGTAGGTGGATCCGCTAAAACCAGCCTACCTTGTCATGCTGTGGTAAATGAGGTATATCAATAAGTTAAGTTTAGTAATAACCAAACCACTGTTAGCATTAACAGAATGGAACATCATATTTATCAATCCAAATACATATTAATGTATATTATCTGTAACACAAGATTAAGTAACTTAACAGTCAGCATGTTAACAGCATGCCAGTAAGAATTAAACCATAAGGCCAACAAAGCAGTTAGTTTAACAAAATATGTTAATATTGAATCATTATAACACATAACAATAATAAATCACATTTTGCCAAAATATAGTTAGTTGAACAAAATATGTTCATATTAAATCAGAATAATAAATAACAATAATAAATAAATGAAAATAAGGTGTGGGGAGAGACAGAGGGAAACATTCCATTACTGACAATGCAGCCTATATCCCTGAAAATACTGAATATAAAGACTCTACAGGTGTGTACTGTCAGTTTTTAGTACTGTGACTACAATTCTCCTATAGCTGATGTAGCATGTACATACACCTCAAGCTGTTAGCATGGGTCAGTGACACTTGAGAGGCATGTTTGTGTACAGTACATAAACTAGACATCCATCATGCTTTACTTGGCAGGCATGGGAGAGAACCCAATAGCTGTGACTGCAGGGGACATCTGCAAAAAAATGTAACAATTGACTGCAGCAAACTAGTACTGATATGCAAGGAATGCAGCCATACTGGAAATATGTAGACAGATTTATTTAGGAATCAGCAATGCTGCTTAATAATTTATTGGCATTACTGATAAGTGTCTGTGAAATGTAAACACAATCATATCTGCTCATAACATGGGCTAACTCAGCCATATACCTTTTGCTCCTGGAGTGAGAGGAAATGAGAGCATTATGTGACTGAATATGTTTTGCATTTTAAAACTATTACATTGGTATCCTTGACTGCAATGACAGTAAAACACATGTGCATGGAAGGCAGGTGTACTGCATTTATTAAAACACTTTTCTTTAGGAATCAACAAAACTGCTTAACACTTTATTGGTATTGCTGATAAATGTCTGTGAAGTCCACATACAATATTGGGTCTATAGTAAATCACTGAATGTTTAAAAAAACGAACGGTGATTGAGCGACCCTATGTAAGCGAAAGTTTATTATACTTTATTGCACTAAATGCTTTACTCTTTCTTGCTTACTGCACTACAGTTAGCATAATAAATCAGAACTCACCACACTAATGGTGCAACCTGGTCAGGCACCGGGCATGGGTCTCAGCATTATGAGCCCTCTCAGCTGCAACTGTTGGAAAAAAAGCACACCATTATACATATTAGTTTTGCAGATTTTCAGCTTGCAGTTTAATAAAACAGTGTAAAACATATTTGTGGGGCATTCCTGGCTCATGCCTCTTGGACCCAGGTTTCCAAGATTCCCCACTTTCTCCTCTTCTGGTCATCATAATGGTGGTAACACGTCTCACCAGTGCGGTGGATAGCAGTAGCACTGGTAAGTTCCCTGACCAACTGGTCCCAGGCCCACACCTTACATTCCAAGCCCTGACACCTCCCTGCAGCAGCCTGGGTTCATAATTTTTTACCAGGAGCCCAACAAAGACCATGGACTCCTGAACATCCCATCTCTGCACCCAAAAGTTCACACCATCACCACATGCCATATCAACAGTTGGATTAGACTCAAAAGAATGGTGTAGAATTCCCACCTGTTGTGCCGAATATAGGCTGTTTTCTGACACTTAGATGTCATTGAGCAACATTCAAAAAAGCACTGTCTTTATTTTCAGAGCACAAACCAGCTAAGCTGTGCAAAAACTCACACAATCGAGGTTTTAGCTAAGCTTAGCAACTCGCAAACCGCAGTAGCCATTGCCGTGTTTAAGCAGTACTCATCACAGTGCAGCAGTGCCATATTTCACAAATTTGTTTTTAAAATTAAACATATATAACAAATTAAATTACAGACATCTTATCACTGCTATGAACTCAAATCCAGGACCTACTAAGCATTAGGTTGTAACTCTATCGATTTAGCTACTTGGATATTATGAAAAGTAGTATACCTTCACACATACTACTGGGATACCTGTTAGCATTGATAAGCACCACTCTGTGCTGCACAAATATGCTTAAATAGACCCAGAAATAAATAATTATTTACATCAGTTTTTATTTTTATATGTCTGGCAGCCATTGGCTATGTCTGTATGAGTGCTGCTTGGCTCTGCACCATGCAAACAGCAATTAAAAAAATAAATAACAAAATACATAATTATGATAATTAATGACATTTGCTTTCTATTTTTAGAGGTCTGGCAGGTGTCAGCTGTCTATATGTGAGCACAGCTTGGGATTGCTGCGCTCCACACTGCACAGACATACAGAAAGGAAAAAAAATCATAAAAATAAAATATTACACATTTAAAACAATTCACAGCATTTCAGCAGTAGCGGGCAGCAGTACAGCCCGCCTCACCCTGTACACATCCACAACCATGGGTAGCCTCTACACTTCTCCGTACACTGATTCAATATCCCTGTTCCTATGCTCTCCTTTGGCAGCGTGCCATCATTAATATGCATGGTGCACTTTTGAGGGGGAACCGTGGCCGTGTGCATGGATAAGGTCCCTGTAGGCACTACATGGTGCCTCCACAGATTTTATTAAATCTTGGGGATGGTGTTCTCATTGCCAACTTTTCTCTGAACAGTGCATCTAAGATGCATTGTTGGGGTGTTAGAAGCCTTGGCCAGTACTCCAAATCTCAGGGGGGAAAGATGAAGACCATCACTGGTGAAGCATTGATGTCTGTTGAGCAATGCATCCCAGGCAGACATGTAGTAGATCCCTTGACAATGACACCACATGCCAAGGCAATAATTAACTTCCATCAGTTTCCATGTTTATGGAGCCATCATCCTAGGTGAGGGTCAACTGCAGCTGAAGATTATGCCTGTATGCATGAGAGACACAGACTGGCTAAGCACATTCACGTGTCTCCATGCAGGCTGGTGATGTATGTCCCTAGACATATACACCTGCAGGAACTATGACGTCAACATTATATTAACTGGTATTCCTTGATCTGCAGTCGTGTGTGGTAAGCCCTATTGTGTCAACCAACAGACAGCTGTCTGTGCTCTTTTCCGTATGTAGCCACTTGACACAGACATCAATGTGTTTCTCTATGTAATCACCTATGACTAAGAAGGGTGATTTTGGGTGTTTGACTGGTGAGAGAGTGATGCACTCAGTATTATGTGTACTATTCACTCCAGAGGCAGGATTTTAATAAGGTGCCTGTTTGGCAATGTGTCTGGTAAGGAGCTGCACACATGCAGGTGCATGTGAAGGGTAGGTGGTGCAGGATGTGAGCTGTGCATGTTGGCATTATGTTCATTGCCATATGTAATGACTGCTGTTGGAGACACCATGGCAGTAAGGTGTAAAATGCAGTCACATCTTTCACATATTGTGTTTGTGTGTCATAGGAGTAAATGGTGGGGACACTCCCAACATCTCAGCAGCAGGTCCTGCAAAGTTAAGATCATGCTGCCACACCCTTGGGGTTGACAGTATGATATACAGTGTTTGTAGGCACACCTTGCAGTGATGATGCCGATGCCCATGCATGCATAGACTTGTTCAACATTGCTGACATTATGTTGGTCTCACAAGCATATGAAGCCTGCCAAGCAACTAGACAGCACACTGTTTGTTATGTGACATGATGTGGGAACACAAACGTATTTCAGGTACATAACTGTACAGTATGACATGCCTAGGACATGTGACAGATGGACACAAATTGGCCAAATGTGGCCAGTCTGCTGCAGTAGGCCTCACAGCCATGTCATGCAGATATTCACCAATAATCTGTTGAAGAGCAGGTTGCATGACTAGCTGTGAAACTATCACCTATGATGGCTCACTGCCAGTGTGCTGATTGTTTCAGCAAGACTTGACATCTATATCACTGGATAAACTGAAATTGCCTCGGCAGTACAGGAGCGGAAAACAATACCTATAATAAGTAAAAATAAGTAAAATATAAAGCCACGACATGGTCAAAAACAAGCAAACAAGCAAATTTAATAAGTGGATAAGGCACCTTCCATTCATAACATATAACGAACTTCATCACATAAAATACAAAAACTAAATAATTTCCTTATATAGGAACAAATCAGTCACATGATCATGCATCTCAATCCCTCCATTACTAATGCATACTAAAAAAGTAAACATTTATCATCATTTAAATATCATAAAATATATAATATAACATAATAAATACTTCATTTTACATATAATACTATACCTATTAATAAATAAGTATTATTTAAAAAAATATGTATTATTTAAGAATTTCATTAATACCACAGCCTCCATTTATCACTCAGTATATCCTACAAGTGGCTTTATATTTTACTTATTTTTACTTATTATACGTGTTGTTTTTCACTCCTGTACTGCCGTGGCAATTTCAGTTTATGTAGCTTGTGTTGTTGGATTTATTAGTTTGGCGATTTCTGTTGGACAGCTATGGCAGCTTCAGGAATGGATTCTACTCCTGACTTATTTTCTCTGTCGGGAATGGAAGTAAATGCAGTTGGGAATCTGACTTTGCTTGTACAAACATTATCTCAGCAAGTGGATTCCCTAAGTAAGAAAGTGGATAGTTATTGCGCAGGACAGTCTACTGCACAAACACCACACAATTCTGGGCAATGAAGTATAGTTAATTTGCAAGTTCCAATAGGAGATAATATTTTGCCACCAGCTCAAATGGAATTGGAAGGGAACCACAATCGTCCGCAGTAGCAGGTTCAGCAACAGTACAACGTGGTGCAAATAATAGGCTTAGCAGGAATATCACTTTTAAGGACTGGTTAGCTGCACCTGTTACCTTCAATAATGTCATGAATAATTCAAGCACTGATATTAACCCTCCTTCATATAATATTATTGAACTACTTAATCACTTGGATCAAAATGTTTTAAAGTATAAGAAACTAAGACTGAAAGTGGAAAACTTCCGGGAATGTATTAGGTTGGAGATAGTGCCTACGGGTCTTAGGTACTGGTAATATCCTACAAGACTTATTGTCCAATCACAATTCCACATGGAATTAATGAAACTTTTTAACCAGCAAGGGTTACAATTCTTGGACTTGCTCTGCAAACATTATACTATGCTAGCGGAGGAAGTCACAATGGCTGCAGCTAATTTGGATGAGCAAATTAAAGGTCATCCTGATTTTCATAGGTATCAGTATGAGTATGGCAGAATTATTTCTAGTGTGGATGGTCAGCTCCCAGTGTATTCTTCTGTCTACCTGATGAATCTGGGCATCTTAGGGCAATGCAGCAATTGCCTCATGTACACAGACAAACCTTTCCTCCTACCACCCAACACTATAACCCGCGAGAGATGCACTTATATAGCCAAACTGGAAACAAAGCTCTCTTCACCTAAGACTGGACTAGACAGTCAAGAGGAGAAGGTAAACACTTGCACCACACCACACTCAGCACATAGTCCCTCAAAACCTACACCGCCAAAACACACACGTAGAAACACAAAACACACACCTACATTCATGGAGGCTCTCAGTAAAAACCTGCCCAAGCAGCAGGTACCTTCAAAGCAGAAACACAAGCAACCTCCACCCCCCAACACAACCCAAATGACACATAGCCCACAAACTCAGTGTGCCACTCAACCACAGCCCATAAGGCATAACAATGTACCCAGCATTCCAGTCATAGGTGACTCTATAGTCAGGCACACTGATGTTCCACTCACCAGGCTAAACAAGGAGAAAGTTACAGTAAGCTGCGTTTCGGATGCCAGGATCTGCAACATAATGCATGCACTCAGGTCACTCCACAACAAGTACAAATATGACTCTGTCATGGTCCATGTTGGTGTGAATGACCTGAGACGTACCTCCCTGGACTACATGAAAAGGGACATGGAGGAGCTGTCCGATCTTGTAGCCCAGGCAGGTATGACCCTAGCCCTGAATAGCATCCGGCCATCACCCAGAATGCTACCACAGTACAAGGACAAAATAATTGACTTCAACAATTGGCTAAGCTTCTGGTGTCATTCTAAGGTGATCCAGTATCTGTCTGCCTGGGATGGCATGATGGACAAACCACGATGCTTTGCCAGAGATGGCCTGCACCTGTCACCCCTGCGATTCTGGATCTGTGGCTAAGGCTCTAGCCACCCCTATAGTGCCTTTTTTAGGCAAGGTTCAAATGACAAATTCACCACCATAACAGGTACAAGGAAGAAGAATCTTAGGGAATTGCTACTCAATGCTAGAAGTCTAAACCTCAAAATGCACTCATTCAATGCACTCCTTAAAATGGAGAACATCAAAATCTGTGCAGTGACAGAGACCTGGTTCAAGGATCTAGAGAGTACCCCTGCATTACCAGGCTATAATTCATACCACACCTTTTGACAACCTAACCTGGACCGAAACACTAAAAGCAGAGGCGTGTCCATATTCATTAAGGATATCTACACCTCCAGGCTAGTTACTCAGCATAATGCATCTTTGATTATCCAAGTGCAACTAACTCTGGGCAAGACCGCAATCCAAATTGTAGCTTGCTACAGATCCCCCACCATGCCCCAGGATTCCCACTCCTCATTTCTTGATACAATGGAAAATATTAGGGTACACCCTAACACCCTAATAATGGGCTATTTCAACTACCCCACCATTAACTGGGAAAACTACTCATGTACCAACTCTTGTTCTCAACGTTTTCTGGAATTCATAAATTCCACTGCCTTGGATCAACTTATCCACACCTCCACCAGGGGCAGCAATATCCTAGACCTGGTTATTACCAACATGGGCAACCAGTGCTCCACACCAGAGGTCAATTCCTCATTGGTCAGATCCGACCACAAGCTAATCACCCTAGACATCGACATCCCTCCCCCACCCCCTGTTAGGGAAACCACAGTAAAAATTTCTCCAAAGCCAACTTCACGCTTCTTAAGACAGAAGTGACAAACTTCACGACACCCATGCTGACAGACAATAGAGGTATGACTGCTGAGTCCTACACAAGTGCACTTTATAAGCACTTACATGAGTGCATGGATCGTGCAATCCATAACAGAACCAAGATGCTATCCTCCAAAAAAAGGAAGCCAATCTGGTGGTCCCCTGCCATAAACAAACTCTACAACAGAAGAAAGAAACTGTTGCAAAAAAGAGTGAAATCACATGATTGGAGAAACTCCCTGGTCAGCCTCAGTAAGAAGCTAAGATCCCTCATTAAATCCTCCAAACTAGTTATGAAAACAAAAATTGCCACTGACTCTAAAGATAACCACAAAACATTCTATAGCTATGGCAAGAATCTCAATGGCAACACTCAGATCTGCTCTGAGTTGCAGCACAATGGCACTAAATATACAGAACCAACTGATATTGCCATCATCCTGGCAGATAGATTCAGTGCTAACTTTACCCCTCTGTCATCCCCTAAAGGGCCCATCTCTATACCAGTAGAATGCAAAGTTCCTGTAATCACTGCTGCACAGGTAAAAAACACACTATCCAAAGCCAAGAACACAGCATCCATGGGACCTGACAACATCCCAGGCTGTGTTCTACATGAACTACAGAACGAACTGGCACCCCACCTAAGTACCATGTTTAATCATAGCCTCACCTCAGGCTATGTGCCCAGTGAATGGTGCACAGTGACAGTCATCCCACTCCACAAAGGGGGAGCAATCACAGACCCCAGAAACTACCACCCTATTAGCCTAACGAGCCTGGTCTGCAAGGCTATGGAACGTATCATCATGGAACTTATAAACAATGACATTGGTAATCTCCAAACTCAGGACTCCACCCAGCTCAGGTATGTAAAAGGCAGATCATGTCTCCTAAACCTGATAAACTTCTTTGAAGCAGTCACCAAAGCCGTAGATGAGGGTAAGGTGGTTCACACAGCCTATCTAGATCTCGGCAAGGCTTTCAACACCATCCCTCAATCTGGAATTATAGATAAACTCACTAAACTAGGTATAAATCCCTATGTCACAAGATGGGTTGCCAACTGGCTCACTGACAGAACCCACAGTGTGAAAGTAGCAGACTCCAAATTCAACTTCAGACCAGTGATAAGTGGAGTACCACAGGGTTCAGTCCTGGGTCCTCTCCTGTTTGGTATATTTTTCTCTGAAGTACAGGCTAACACAGAAGGTCTTTGGCTAATGAAGTTTGCAGATGACTGCAAACTAGGAGCCATAATCAAAACTCCAAAAGATGTGGACATCCTACAAAAGGGCCTCGCTGAGACAGATGCCTGGTGTCAAAGCCATGGCCTCAAGCTCAATGCCAAAAAGTGCATTGTCATCCCTTTTAGTAAAAACTCTGTACCCATGAACTACCACATAGGCAGTAGTCTATTTAACACTGAAAGTGTGATCAGAGACCTTGGGACGCAGGTGGACAATAGTCTCTCTTTTGATAATCACATCGCCACAGAAGTCAGGAAATCCTTCTACGTGGCACACCTCATCCCAAAAGGTTTCTCATCCAGGAAAAAGGAGGTCATTGTTCTCCTCTACTTGTCACTCATTAGACCCATTATAGAGTACAATGCCTCTTTTGGTATGTACCTCACAAGACATCTGCAACAATTGGAAAGGCCGCAGAAATACCTCACAAAGAGGATTACTGGCCTCAAACAGATGCCCTACGCAGACTGACTCAAAAAAACTGCAGCTTTATTCCATCACATATCACCTACTCAGAGGCGATCTCTGCCTAATACACAAAGCTATGTCAAACCCAGAGCTTTTAGACATGCTCAACTTAAAGAAATCCCAATCCCTACGAGCTACAAGCTCTAGGGACCTAAACCTTGTCACCACAATAAACAGAATATGCTGGAGGGATAGATTTCTGTCCCAGAGATTTCCCATACTCTGGAACAAACTACCTATCTATATCAAACAAAGCTCCTCATTAGCACTCTTCATGAAAAATCTTGATGATTGGATGGGAGATAGGAAATTCATCCCGGGGATCACTTCTGTGGCTCTGCTCAACAGTGGCACAGGAAAATAATTTTCTTGGGTACCGAAAGCCAGGGCACCTTTTGGCTAGGGTTATATAGGCCCTATGGCCAATAACCTAGTACCTACCTATGAACCTGTGAACCTATTAACCTAAGGCCAAAATATATATATTAAAAAGAGGTAGTATTTTCAGGACTCTGTTGGAAGGTAAAAAATCAGTAGGTAGCAAAGGAATGAAACAATGTGGAATGTGTCCATACTGTAAATATATCCAGGAGGGCACGAGTATAATGATAAATGGAATAAAAATTTATTGTAAAACAAAATGCAACTGTTCTTCAAAGATGGTAGTGTATGCAGCAATATATCAAGCATGCAATGTATTTTATATCAGAAAAATGGATCGCTGCCTTAGAGATAGAATTTATGAGCACATATATAGTACGAGGAAGCATAAAATGGATAGTGCATTAGCAAAACATACATGCATGCACCCCCAGCACTGGTTTAAATTCTTTGTTAGTGATCAGATTGAATATAATCAGAGAGGGGGACCGGTGTCATTGTATCTGGAAAGGGTAGAATTATTATGGCAAGTATGGCTTAATGCTTATAACCTGCCAGGTCTGAATGACATGTGCTCTATTATGTGTTTATTAAAATTGAGGAATTTATTGAGATATAAGTCAGATACAGGAAATAATGAAAAGTTTTAAAATTTTTAAAATAGTTACAAAAATATTTTTTATGTAAATTGTATTTGTAGGGTATACTGAGTGATAAATGGACAATGTGGTAATAATGAAATTCTTAAATAATACTTATTTTTTTAAATAGTACTTATTCATAGGTATAGCATTATATGTAAAATGAAGTATTTATTATGTTATATTATATTATATATTTTATGATATTTAAATGATGATAAATGTTTACTTTTTTAGTATGCATTAGTAATGGAGGGATTGAGATGCATGATCATGTGACTGATTTGTTCCTATATAAGGAAATTATTTAGTTTTTATATTTAATCTGATGAAGTTCGTTATATGTTATGAACGAAAGGTGCCTTATCCCTTATTAAATTTGTTTGTTTGCTTGTTTTTGACCGTGTCATGGCTTTATATTTTACTTATATTTTACTTTTTTTTTTACTTATTATACGTATTGTTTTCCGCTCCTGTACTGCCAAGGCAATTTCAGTTTATGTAGTTTGTGTTCTTGGATTTATTAGTTTGGCAGTATCTATGTCACTGGACATTTTGCATTATATTGTGGTGCTACTAATACCCTCTTTTCCCTAGTGATATACCACGAACCCTGGAACTGAAGGTATAAGACATGCAAAAGCCAACTGAGTGCCCAAGTTGCTAGTCAAGGCATTTACCTGGAAAAGGGTATGTGAAGCGTACAGAGCCTTTCATAATGTGGGACTGTATGCTGCTTGTCAACATGGGCTTCGTAATAACGTTTTGCATGTGATGACAGAAAACATATTGGAGCATGCTATCCTATGTGAAAGTGGTGTTGGTGAGACCAGCATTAGTAGTTGCCAGACACTGGCAATTCCAGGGACTCCCATGCTTATCACAGTTTTTGCAATGAAATTGTGTCCTTCCAGTACACACTGCTTGGGTAGTGTCCGGCTGCAGAATATCTGTTTAAAACCCTCCCCATTCCTTCAAGTGGTATACATATTACACTTACCTAATGTGTTTGTCTGTGCTCTGTACAGACACCTTGAATGACTCTCTTCTTGGAACATGCTGGAAGTAACTGCAATACTTATCTTTACAAAGGACAACTAGCATGTTGTGCCAAGCAATGACCCCAGATCTCTGAGTCATGTGACATGAAATGCCATGAACGGAGTTAGCATGGATACAAGAAGTAACACTGACATATATCTACTGACACTGCACCAAACAGTGTTTGTTATGCTCAAGGCCAAATCATGTCTACCGACTCCAACTGGTAGACCCCATTGAGTGTTACGCTATGCCATGGATGACAGGAATATTACTCACTCTACCTACCATGGCCTGAGCAGGCATTTGATAATATTAGGCCAGTAAGCCTTGCTGGAAACTGTGTAGGTTATCTACAGAGTGTTATGTCAGCTGGTGGATAGGTAAGTGTGTCTGACAATTATAGTCTGGAACGATAGCATTGGGAAGTCACAACCACTGTCAGTGACCTCTGACTGACTACCTTAGCAGGTGATTGCATATCAGGATCTGTCGCTGAATCCCACACAGGACCAGCAGTTATCCATGATGGCCTGAGACACACATTCTGTTGCTGTCTGAGCCACTAACAAATACTAAATGCCAAAGACTGCACAATATTATCCTTTGGAAAGTCATTCACCCCTGGAAGATATAGTAGTGTCTGAACACCACAGAGTTGAGCCATAACTCAAGGCCTTATGGACACAGAGAGTAATGTAGCCTTTGACTTTCACTGGTTTGTAAGATGTGGGGATGCATTCAATGTTGTACAACCTAAAGAGAAAAAATATGTTATGTAAATCCCAGACTGTCATTGCTATACTGAATATGGAACTTATCTCACCTATCATTTTGTACAATGGCACACTTGCTATGTCACTACACAGACATATCTTACAAGTGTAGCAGCCACATAGGTCCCATGGTACACCAATGCACATTGCAGATAACATGTCCTATGGAGTCTGTGTCAAGACTGTAAACATGCAATATGTCTCATAAATGCTTTGGAGGAGATGTGTATGGCTGCCATACAGGGAGGTGTCAGATCCCACTGTGTACCTCCTGCATATCCATGACAGGACTAACACATGCCTTACTTGTTCTACATACCTACACCGTCACTGTGGTATAAATAGTACATGCTGGAAAGACAGGTATGTAACATAGACAGTACACCCTATATGTAACAGGGCCCCCATGCATGTGAATCACGCATCTGCTGTGACTCACATCATGTTCAGGTTACACAATGGGATGCAGAACAAGACAATCATAGCTGTTGTCAGACAAATGTCTGTACTGGACACAGGAAATTTGTAGATGGGTCATCTCCAGCACCACAGCTTGTAGATGTGTTAGCTCCCAAAACCCTTGTGACACTTATCAAGGGTATTAGATCTTTTCACAGATTAGGGATGCATAAGTACGCTAAATGATGCCATTGTCCTTCTTAGCCTGTTATACACACATGTACCTATGGAGCCATGCACCTATAATGCTGTACCTTGCTGAAGACATATTTCTTCTGTGCTGACATTCTATCCTGTGCTTTATTGCTGCTGTGTATCCATAGGTGTCCCCAACAGAATCCTGAAACAAAAACATAAACAGGTCTATGACACATCTTTCATTGTGTAAGTATACAGCCATTGCAACATCATATAACATAAGGTACACAAAACGATGTGGCTTACGTATTACAAATGCCAGCATGCAGTATCTGTCAGTAACCACCACAAGTGGTGTGGCAAAACAGCAACACATTGCACAAATACATTTTAATTTATATAATCACCCTGTGCATCAGATGCATAGCTTCATTTCCCAGCATCGATGACAAGGATGACAGGGATGTGGCACAGGTATCATCACTTGCACAAGGTGCTGTGTGGAAGTGCAGGAGGCCTAGGCTAACCCAAAAGGTTGATAGCATGTGTGTCAGTCAGGAAGGGAAGCAGACAAGATGGACCATGGAAATGTGCCATGTGTTTCTGTAAGTGACCTGCATTTGACAGTGGTGTGTGAGTGTGTGCATGTACACAGTCAAGCTCAGTACTAGCCCTACATGCATGTAAGTTGGACAGCTTTGAACTGTGCGTGGTAGAGCTGAAAGTTCACCATCTTCAGCCCAGTTCACCATCTCTGGCCCCAAACACAGAAAATGGTTATGCCAGGAGTTGCGCTGGCACCTCCATGTCCAAGGTCAGAAGTGGTGCTAGTACATGACAGTGACTGCTGTCTGCTGGGACTATGTCTTCCATGGGAACACCCAGGACCATGAGCCCATTGCCTGTCATTTCTCAGTGTGGAAAGCACACTCTCCTCTGTAGCACTTGATGTACTGGCAAAGGCCTTCGACACAATACCCCACTCAGGTATCATCGAAAAACTCATCAGCTTGAATGTAAACCCATACATCACAAGATGGGTTGCAAACTGGCTAAGTGACAGAACCCACAGGGTCAGAGTTGCTGGAGCCATGTCAGACTCAAAGCCTGTCACAAGTGGTGTCCCACAGGGCTCAGTCCTGGGTCCACTCTTGTTCGGCATCTACTTTTCTGAAGTACAAGCAAACACAGGAGGGTTATGGCTGACAAAGTTTGCAGATGACTGCAAACTGGGCGCCATAGTCGAAAACACATCTGACACAGATATCCTCCAGAAGGGCCTCACAGAAATGGATAACTGGTGCCAGAGCCATGGCCTGAAGTTAAACGCCAAAAAATGCATAGTCATACCCTTTGGGAAAAACAAGGCTACCCCTAGCTACCATATAGGTGGCAATCCACTGAGCACAGAAAAGTCATCAGAGATCTGGGGACCCAGGTTGACAGTAGCCTTTTGTTTGACACTCATGTTGCTAAAGTAGTTAGGAAAACCTTCTATATCACCCACCTGATCATGAAGGGATTCACATCTAGATCAAGGGAGGTCATCGTCCCCTGTACTCATCACTTATTAGACCTATGATTGAGTACAATGCCCCGTTCGGAATGTATCTGACCAGACACCTGCTGCAGCTTGAAAGGCCCCAAAAGTTCCTCACCAAAAGGATAAAGGGTCTCAAAAATATGTCTTATGCTGCCCGACTGAAAGAACTCCAGCTCTATTCAGTCTCATACCGCTTGCTCAGAGGTGACCTGTGCCTGACATATAAGGCCATGTCAAACCCAGATTTGATGAATATGCTTCACCTCAAAAATCTAGATCCCTCAGAACCACAAGGGCGGAGACTTAAACCTTGACATGGTTATAAATAGAACGTGCTGGAGGGACAGATTCATCACCCAGAGACTCCCTATGCTGTGGAACAAAATCCCGGTACATGTGAGGCAGAGCACCTCTCTGGTCTTGTTCAAGAGGAATCTTGACCAATGGATGGGAGATTGCAGATATACCCCAGGGATTACTTCAGCGTCACTGCTTGACAGAGGCACAGCAAAATGATAGGCATAGTTTTTATTCAAACTAAAGGGGTGGCGAAAGCCACATAACTATGGGCTAGGCTTATAAATGCCCTTGGGCAGATAGCCTAGTATGAACCTATGAACCTATGAACCTATGAACTATGGGAGTGTGATTCTGCACAGGCAAGTGGACTCTCAGCAGATTAAGTTGCTGACCTACATCCTCAAGTCTGATGCTCAAATCCAAGCAAGCATTCCAGCACAGACACTGTGCATTCCAAGGCAGATAGTGTGCAATCTGTCTCAGCCCACCTTCTTTCCACTGCATCAGTGAAATGATCCAGGGTGTCAGCAATGTGGTGGAGGCAGTCACGAATGTCAGACTGTGCTGCATCTATAACTTTAAGCATACATCTGGAGTTCCTTTCAGAACATGCCTGTGCCTCCATGATGGCCTGAAACATGTGCCAAGTTACCCATGATGTGACACCTGAAACAGGTGGTGGACAGACAGCAGGCCTCCTAGAAGCACCCCTATCAATCTGCCTGTGTAAAACCTCTCCAGCTGTCTGTCTATGGCCTGTGTCTACACTCACTGGACCCATAGTTGCCACACTTTCCAGTTCAATGTCCCCACCCTCTGACTGTCCAATATCTATGGCCTCTGTGGGGTGGGTAAGTGTAGGCATACTGACTGTGTGCAATGACAATGCAGGCAGAAGAGGGATATCAACCTCTGGGACAGATTCAGCCCCTGAAACCCCCACCTGTGCCTCACTGTGGCCACCATCATCATCATCATCATAGTCTGAACAGACACTGACATCAGGTTGTGTAGGGGACAGAGACCAACCCCCAGTCACCTGTGATAAGAAAGGAAAAAGCAGTATACTAATACATGCACTATTATGCTCTGCAGTACTATGTTGCAATATATGTACAACTCTATACACTGTTGGCACTATTACAGACGTGTTGAAACCCCAATCTCATATAGTAATACAAGAGAACATTACTTTTCCTACAAACAGCTGTAGTTATTTGTAAATAAAAGCTATTTACACAGCAATCTCATCAGCAACAATGAGGTGCTCTGTTGGCTTTTGTGAATACTCTGCACAGTTGACACATGCCATCTGTAATGTCCTGACAATAATGTCACATCTATCAATGTGGTCACACCTACAGGGCATTGGTATGACTCTAACAAGTGTACATTCAGAAAATATGTCTGCAGTTGGCAATCATGCCAATAGTACACCAATCAAGGCAGCAGGCCTGGGATGACACTTTAGGGAATCACATTGCTGTAAACCTATATCTATAACAAAACAGTGTTGTGCTTACTAGGAGCAGGACCATGGTTTTGTCCTATAGATGATGGACCTGTGAAAAGTTGAGGGAGAGGTAATGACAGTGCCACTGCATGTTGCACCACAAGGTAATATGTCTATATATCTCACATTTACAGTAGCTACTGTGTTAATTGTTATATTGGTTAACATCTGAGCATGAGTGTCAAACTGCAGTTAACCCCCCCAAAGAACAAAGACCTGATGCCCATGTAAGAGTATGTACATGCTGATACATTGAATGCTACAGTATTGCACTGGTGATCAAACTGATCTTACCTGCATGCTCCTCTGCTGTGGAAACTGTGGCACCCACATCCATGATGTATGGTGCAGTAGATGCCTGGGAGCTGTCATGTGTGCCTAGCATTGCCAGGAATTCCTCAGTGGCTGAGAGTGGTTGTTCTCTTGCAGGCCCTCCACCGGTGATGCCATGATCCCTGGCTTTGTGTGTTGCTCTTCTGTGTCCAACACTGACCATGTCCATTGTGCGGTGTAAAAATGCTCATGGCTCCTGCTCTGATGACCTGTGGCATTCATGTCATGGACAAGGTCAGCCCACAATGCTGCCTGCTGTTCCCTGGTTTGCCTCCTTCTGGATAGTAGGAGTTCATGGTGTTGCCGGAGGCCTTTAAGTATAATATCATTTTCCACATCTGTGAAAGGTGCATGGCATCTTTTGTATATGTTTCCTGAAAGACAACAAAATGGAAACATGTCAGAATCACATACGTGGAAGTACAGTATTTAAAGATACAGAAAAAACAGAGTGGCTGGCAGTATCCACTGCTTAATCAGAAATGTCATATTCCACAGTATGCAAACATACAAAAGGTGTGGATACCACTAGGATACTAGCACTAGTTAGCTATTCCCATGCGTGCCATGACAGATACTGCTGTATGATCATACACCCAACACTGGAGTCGATTGTAGTGTGTTCAACAGAGGTAACCCCCTCATAAAATGTCAAAACAGCAGTGCCAAACAAATAGCAGTGTGCTGTTACAACCACTATAAAGGGACATTGCCACATTGACAAAAACATTCCACCCTTGATGCATTGTATGTCCTCTGTAGGTGTAACAAATCTGGAGATCAATAACATGTCATTATCACAGTTCTAAGAAAGGATTAATGCTATAATCCCTATTCCCCATAAGTATATTCACTCATCTGCATCCTGTTGTAAAAAAAAAGGTTACTTACCTGATGGAGTGCAAAACTCCTTTGTTGTATTTGGTGCTATTTAAGTTTTTGCAAACATGTGTTCTGTGTGCAGAAAGTCTCATAGAGAATGGTTCCCCATAGCCAGCAAGTTTGCCTTATTAATATTCTTATCATTAGAAGGTGATTGCCTCTTAATCAATTTGTGATTCTGCAATGCTAATTCCAGCCAACACAGCTGATTTGCAGTCATCAGCAAATGACATGCAATCACTGTACAAGATATAAGGTCATCATGTAGGCTAGAAGTCCTTTCTGGTATGTTGTGCTGGACATTACTGGAGTGAGGAGTTGACATCATTGCAGGGGTAGGTCTGTAACAGCTATTTTTACATAGAGGTATGTGTACTATAGGCTACAGCTGCTGTTGCAGGTAATAGGCATAGACGGAGAATGTGAACACTTTGGAGGACAACAAACTGTAGGAGTAACTGTGGGAGCTAAGTCAGCCTTGTTATACAGGCAGATCCAGAGTGAGGGTACCCATTCCACTCCAATTAAGGGATGTGCTCATCATGTGCTTTTGGATGTCAGGCAACGGTATCATTAATGCAGTACTAAGCAACAAGTTTGTTGTGTCCTTGAGCAACATAGGGGATAAATATAACATTATGTCCATCATTTGGGCAACTGTCAGGCCACGTATTACAGTCTGGTACTCATTTGGAACATGTATGCTGGCATTCCTTGTTACAAGCAGAGACTTCATATGTGTATGTTAGTTGTGCAGATGTGCTAATCTGCACTGTGAGTTTAAAAGGATTGTGTACTGCACTCTGATATTAGTGGGCCTCATTTGCATTACCCAAGTTAAAATCCTCTGTGAATGCTTATTAATGCATGATGTGACACTTTATGCACTAATAGTTTTGCTATAGGGAAGTGTGTTCCTATCTGCAGGCCTGTCACTTCCATAAGTGAAAAGCAGACATTTCATTTAAAATGCATTGGGTAGATAAAGACTGCACAACTCAGTCAATAGTTGCTAGCCTCACAATAATGTAATTTAAATGCCACACACCACTGGATTTGAACCCAGGACTGTGTGTAGCAAAATATAATATTTGTAAGGCATTTAACAGACTGAGCTACCAAGTCATTGGTCATTGTTACAGCAAGTATATTTCCAAGATATAAGTACACACATACAGGCTGTGACATACTTTTTTTACATCCAGCATTATGTGTATGGCTTTATATGGATGCATGTCTGCACCAGGGTCCCTGTTGAACATGTAGTTTGCCAGTAATGTCTTAGCAGTTATATTTGAAAATGTTGCTGATAAAAGGTGACATTTACTTGCTATTAGAGGCTTCACTTACATCCATTATTCTGTGTTTGGCTTTCTAGTGGTGTACTTTTGCATCAGACTCCAAGGTACACTCCCAATTTTCCGTTACTCTTTAAGCAAGTTTGTGAGATGTGGCGCGATGCACAGCTCTGCTTAAACACGCTTAATGAGTGTAACTTGCAATTACTATGTTTTGCTAAAACCATCTGTTTTACTTAGATGTGTGGTGTGGCAGTTTAATGCTTTGGTCTACAAGTGCAAAGGTCTTGGGTTGGAAATAGGGGACAGGTGTTTATTTTATGTGCGTTATTATCATTTAAAACACATATATCAATATAGCTCCATTTAGCTGAGCTTAGCAAAACTGCAAGATGCGCTGCATTGTGCAGCATCATGCAAAAAATATGTAAAGAACAGAAAAATGAGGAGATAGAAAAGTGGTGAAATTGGGTGCAAGCAGGGGGAAAAACATAGTGAAAGGCAGGTAGGTGTGTGCAGGAAGGGTTGTGCATTTTGACAGAATTGTCAGATGACTTTGGACTTTGCCCCCAGAGAAAGCAGTGGGGACAACATAATTGTATTGGTAAGCCAGTTGGACCAAATTATGTGTGTTCATGTATGGGATGATTTTTTTTTTAAAGTGAGAGTGGAATGTTGGAGAAGGGACATAGGTATGTGTGGGGCTGATAAGTTGGGTAGGTTTGGAAGTTTTTGTAGACAGTACAGACAAGACAGCAGACAGGGGTCTTGTGTGGCACAAGAGGGGAGGTGAGCACCTTGGATGGGGAGGGTGTTGTGGAATCCCAGTCCAATGTTCCTCCACAAGATAGCAGTGACTCACATCCCCACCCATGGGACTGCTGGCACTGCTCCAGCACTGCCCAGGGGTGGCAGTGGTAGAGCCTGGGTTCTGGGGTGAGTCTGTCCCACTAGGGCAATCAGCAGGCTCTCCATCCAACCCAGGCATCATCCAAACCAATGGTAGATGATCCAGTAGATGATCCCGTGCACCAAACCCAGCAGTTTGTCACTGGTGACAACTCCCGCTCCACCACCATTCCCATCCCCTACCAGTGGAGTGGTACTACCCGACATAGCAAGTAGTGTAGGGTCAGCAGAGAGGGCATCACCAGGCTGGGTTCCAGATGTGCTGGGACCTGGTGCCACTTCTGGAGGAGGCAAGGTAGGAGGATCACGAGGAACTGGCTGACCTTGATGCACTGTGGTAAAGTAGTTATAACAATAAGTTAGGGTTAGTAATAATCAAACCAATGTTAGTATTAACAGAGTAGAACATCATTTTTATTAATCCAAATACTTATTAAGGTATATTATGTGTTACACAACATTAAGTAACATTGCCGTAAGTATGTTAACAGCAAGTCAGTATGAATTAAACCATAAGGCCAACAAAACACTTAGTTTAACAAAATATGTTAATATTAAATCATATTAATAAATAACAATAATAAATTAAAGAAGATAAGGGAATGGGGAGAGAGAGAAAAACATACCATTAGTTACCTCACAGGTAATATTATTACACAAAGTACTACTACACACTTCTACAAGTGTGCAGTATCAGTTGTGAGTACATTGTCTACAATTATTCTATAGCTGATGTAGCATGTACATATCTCTCAAGCTGTTAGCATGGGACAGTATGGGCCAAGCAGTGGCAAATGCAGGTGCAAAACTACACAAAACAGTTTCACATAATGTGGACTACCGAGGTGTTCAGTAAATGGATTTGAAAGTATATTGCATTCCATGTAATCATTTATCTGGTAATCATGGAGCAGACAGATTAGGCAATTGTAATTACATTATAAAAAAATCATGACAGTTGAGCGGTATGTTTGCGTACGTTATATAAACTAGACAGCCAACATGCCTTAGTTTACAGGCATGGGAGTAAAATGCAAAAGCTGTGACTGCAGGGGACATCAACAAATAATGTGACAATTGACTGTAGCAACTTAGAACAGACATGCAATGAATACAGCCCTACTGCAAATACTAAGCCAGATTTAGTTAGGAAAACACAATGCTGTTTAACAATTTATTGGTATTAGTGTTAATTATCTGTGAAGTGTACACACAATATCTGCCCATAAAGTGAGGTACCTCACCCATATATCTTTTATTCCTGGAATGGGAAGAAAAAAGAGCATTGTGTGACTGAAATTGACCTGGAGACAGCCTTGAACCATACTATGAGTTGAGCAATACATTTTTCAGGCCATTACGTTTACATTCTACAGTTATTACAGTTTTACACTTGACTGCAGCAACCTTACCATTCACATACAATGAATACAGCTCTAGTGCAATTATGTTGTCACACCACAATCTTGATTTACACATTTTTGCTTACTGTTATTAGTATTGTTTAGTGTTTATTGGAATACAGCTGTTATTGTTCATTTATTGCACTGCACTTCTAATTGCCATTTATTGCACTACAGTTTTAATTGTTTATTCTTTATTGCAGGACAGTTTTTATTGTTTATTGTTTATTCTAGTATAGTTACCATAACATATCCGTACTTACCACAATTGCAGAACAACTTGACCAGTTGCCTGGCATAGGACTGAATGTTGTGAACCCCCTGAACTTCAGCTGTTGGGAGAGAAGCACACCATTATGCTTACCAGTTAAACACAGATTCAGCTTGCGTTTTAGTAAAATAGTGGAAGAAATACTTACATATGTCTGGGACATGCTCAGCCCTGGTCTCTTAGACTCAGAGCCCTGGAAATCACCCTGCAGCAGCCTCAGTTCATAATTGCATATCAAAAGTCCAACAAAAATCCTGGACTGCTGCACACCCCATCTCTGTGCCCAAAAGCATGCACCTCTCTGGCACCACCTGGTATATTGACAGTTAGAAAGACTCCAATATGTGTTGCAGAATTCTCACCTATTGCCCTTAATATAGGCTGTTTTACTGCCCTTACACATCATTCAACAACATTCAAAAAAGCACTGTGGGGCTTAGCATCGTACAATCAAGTTCAGCGGAACTGAGCATTGTGAGAACTTGTACAAGCAAGGTTTTATTTGCGTTTAGCAATGCACAAACAATCGTAGCCATTAATCATGTTTAAGCAGTGCTTAGCAGCACACAGCTCTTCCAAATATAAAAGTTATGTTTTTAAGTTAAACAAAAATTTAGATTATATTAAAGAAATGGTACGTCTGCTAAGGACTCAAACCCAGGACTTATGAAGGTCACTCTACCCATTTAGCTACTGGGATAACATATAAACTTGTATACTTTCACATATACTAATAAGCTACCATGGCAAGCTATGCAAATGAGCTTAAATAGACTTAAACATAAGAGGAAATAAATAATTAATTACATCTGGTTTCTATTTTTAGATATCTGGCAGGTATCCTCTGTCAATGTGTAAGCGCAGCTTGGCTTTGCTGCACTCCGCACTGTGCAAATAGACATTAAAAAAAAAAAAAAAACAGATATGATAATTATTACATCCTATTTCTATTTTCAGATGTCTGACAGGTGTCAGCTGTCTATGTATAAGCACAGCTTGGCATTGCTGCGCTCCATGCTGCACCCCACAAATGGACATTAAAAAAAGCTGCAAAAAAATTAGTAATTTAAAACACAAACTATTAATTCACATCACATTTCAACAGCGGCAAAGAACATTACAGCGACCCTCATCATGTGCGTAACATCTGACCAGCCTCTACACTTCTTCCTACATGTACTCAATATCCCTGTTACTATGCTCTCTCTCTGCAGCGCCATGACTAATATGCATGGCACACTATTGAGGGGAAACTGTGGCCGTGTGCACAGGTACATTCTGGGTAGGCTCTACATGGAGCCTACATGGATTTTTTTTAATCCTGGGGTGTGTTTTGCATGATAAAACCATGTTTTTTTAATGTGATTTATGGGTTAAAGTAAGAATTCCGTGGGCTGCATACATTATAATACCTTTTCAATGTATTTGACAATAATTTGGAGGAGAATTACTAGACTGTAATTATCTCATACGCTAGTCTAAATTCTTGCTTTTACGCATCAGGAACGTATCCATTTTCTAATAATTGTTGGAAGACAAGAGCTAAAAGATCGCAAACATAATCTCTTATTTGAAAGGGAAAGTAACCACTAAGGTTATCCTGACCTGTAGCAGAGTTCTTGTTTCTTTTATTTAAGGCCTCATTAAATAATCCATCTCAAATTCTGAGTAAATGCAGGCTTCACTAACCCTTAGTATAGGACAATTAATGTCAAGACTACATGTATTTCCAGAAAAACATCTAGCAAACAGCCAGATCACCTCAGTTCAATCACTTGTGTTAGTATTTCCATGCTTTAATTAGAAGTTTGTTGTACCAGTTCTTTTATAATCCCGAAATGTTAATAAAATAATTTCTTTTTACATTTACTGTGCTTGGTAGGATTATATTTGTAGTTACTTTTATATTACCTTGAAACATGCATTAGACAAGCATGTGTTGTATATTCATGTACATCCTAAACAATAATATAATATCATTCAAAATGCACAAGTGACAAATGGCAACGCAGGTCTAATGACATTTCAGTAGTTCAAGGTTTCTATTCATAAATGGAGCACATTTACTACATTATTGTGCTGGGCATGCTGACAAGAAATTGCAGTTACACTTGAAGGGCTTACAACACTTTTCTGTTGTAATGGGTATGGATCCCCTACCTTGGAGTGTGATGACTTAAACAGTCAACCATCTGACTGTGCCATAAATGCTTTCTTTTCCTAAGTCACTCCTGCCTGACACAGTTATCTGACAAACAGATGTTACCAGATTCAAGCCCCTACATATTATACAGCACACTCTACAGAGCTGAGTATTGACTGCATCTGACACAGGACATAACCAGTTGCTTGTCACAAATATATAAAATTGATGTATAAAGTATGCAAAGATATTTGCTGATAACTTGTGCAATATTATTTTGTCAGAATGATGACAAGGAGGTAAATATGTTAATGTTCACACAACTGTGAGCATTGCATTTCAATGTTCCTTGGCCAAGGAAGTTTATTTTATTTTGTACACACACTGCCCCAGATTTGAGCCACACTCTATCTGTATAGATATGTTATACAAGTCATTACTGAATGCATGTGCTGCAGGAACACTCACATCATAACATTTGTAGAAGAACTGTTTCAATGGCAGGAAGTTATAAAACGAGTGTACATTTCTTTCTCCAAAGTAAAAACTGATAATAGCAACTTCATACAGTGTTGTGTGTGTAATGTCAGTGCATTTATATACTGTTCCCCTTTACTAGAATTGAACATTATGCTATGTAAGCCCACTGACTGTTAACTGAATCACATGCACCACAGTGGAAGACTTAACATAGGTGTGAGATTTCACCTATGTAAAATAATTGCATCATATGACTGTGTTGCAAAATTTGTATGAGATGAAAGGGATGGTGGAGTCTCTGCCCATTGCACTTGAAAACATCATAACAGTTGTGGATGTCATTCATGCATAACAGAATAAGGAAATAATGCTTACAGTTGTACATGATGACAGAAGCTACATGATATTGTAAAGAATAAAGTGAAAAAAATCCACATGTACCAAGTAGAAGTCCCAAATGCCAATACAGTAATAAACCAAGAAAAAGCAGAAACCCAAACGTTTAAAAATTATTTATTCAGAAGGCAGAATGTAGTAAGCAAAGCCTAGAGCATACCGTTAGGTTCAGAGTGATGCAAAATGTTAATAAATGGGTAAGAGGGGGTAATATTGTAGCAAGAGCTGAAGTTGCAGAATATAATTGGATAAAGTATTTTAGGGCAGATAAACCCAAGGTTTGAATTTAGGAAATACTGTTAAACCTATTTTAAAGATAAGAAGTGAGTTTATATCATGCCATATTGTTGTTTTATTGTTTTTACTGTTTTATTATGGAACTAAATGTTTTATATGGCTGCTTTATACTAACTGACTTTGATTAATCATGTGACTAATTAGCTGGTTTCTATTATAAATGTTGAGTGAGATGAATGATTTTTTTATCTGTATTGAGAAAGAGTTGTTATAACTCGAAAGCTTTGCTTACTACATTCTGCCTTCTGAATAAATAATTTTTGAACATTTGAGTTCCTGCTTTTTCTTGGATTATAAAGAATGAACACACAACGGTGTAGTTTTTTTCAAAAATTGTGAGATATTTAGATATCTGACATGGCTGTAAGGGATGTGTGACTGTAATTTTTTTTTACATATGGATGTCTATTTCTCACATGACATTGCCAGATGTTAGGTATACCCAAATACCAAAAAGGATGTGTAATGATATCATCACTGTGACATGAGAATAACAATCATATGTAGCTTTTCTCCCTGGACCTCAGCTGAAAAAGGGTGTGAGCTCATTCAGACTATCCCAGTCATAGGTCCATAGATTCATAGGCAGGTACTAGGCTATCAGCCCTGGGGCCTATACAAGCCCAGCCATAGGCTATCGGCCCTGGGGCCTATACAAGCCCAGCCAAAAAGGTACCCTGGCTTATGCCACCCAAGAAAATTATTTTCCTGTGCCACTGTTGAGCAGAGCCACAGAGGTGATCCCTGGGGTGAATTTCCTATTTCCTATCCAATCATCAAGATTTTTCTTGAAGAGTGCTATTGAGGAGCTTTGTTTGATATAGATAGGTAATTTATTCCAGAGTATGGGAAGTCTCTGGGACAGGAATCTATCCCTCCGGCATGTTCTGTTTATTGTGGTGACAAGGTTTAGGTCCCTAGAGCATGTAGCTCAGAGGGATTGGGATTTCTTTAGGTGGAAAATGTCCAACAGCTCTGGGTTTGACATAGCTTTGTATGTTAGGCAGAGATCACCTCTGAGTAGGCGATATGTGACGGAGTAAAGCTGGAATTTTTTGAGACGGTCTGCGTAGTCAACAAATGTCAAATAACGAAATAAATAAATAAAATCCCCAATGTGTTGATAATCATGGATTTGAACACATCCCTTATTATTGCAACAGCATATAGAACATTGTCTCATTTCACTACTCCACAAGAAAAGCCTTAGTATTCTACTAACAAAGATAAATTACATCCAATAAAAAGCATTTCTGTGTGAAAAATGAGCAGGTATTCTTGTAATAGGAATACCCAGCTATACATGTACACAGCAGATAGCTGGTTGACAGCATTGTTACCTACATGCATATTCACAGTTATAGTGACAAAAATGACTCTAAGGAGTAATGACTAGATTTTAACTGACTTCCTAAGACCACGAGGTACAGAATATTGACTGAATCACATGTCACACAAGATGTTGGTATACAACTGTGGCAGTGCACTTTTGAATGGATGACATCACTATGGTTTAATATGGTGATGTTTTTCTAAAATTGAAAGAATGTCGATGAAGAGTACAATAACAATACATATCTACAAATTCTATATGCATTAGAGGCCTTCACAACAAAGCATAATAGACAAATACATTCACAGTAGCCAGTCATTCCTGCATTCAATCTTTCTACCTATTTAGTTAGATAGCATAAAGAACACAATAGTAATAGCCAGTACAACAGGAGGAATCATATGTAGTTCATTTTTGAAAACATGATACAACCATTGTGTTTTTAAAACTTGATATTGTTTGGAGGTAATAGAAATGTATAGGTTATCCCTCTGCCAGTGAAAATATATCTCCTCAGTGGAAGTTTATATAAAAGGTGTTGTCACAGAGCCAACAGTACATGGTAGTACACACAGTAATATTATTTAATTAATGTTGGATTTAAACCCACTCCTTATCTACTTAGAGAACATGATATTAACCACAAGATCTACAGGAAAAGCCTGAGTTTTATAGTGAGTGAATGCACTTCTGAAGGGATGATCTCACCAGTGTGTTGCAGAGAAGATGTTTATGGTAAAAGTGGAATAAGGAATGGAGAATCCTTGCCTGTTTAAATGTTTCACTTGAGTGGAAGTGGAGATAGCATATCTGTTCAGGATGCTACCTCTACCTGATATTGAAGCCACACACACATATAAGTTCATCATTGTCAGATGTGAACCTTTGACTTATATCATTACACAATCTATAGAACACTGCATTAGCCCCAGAGAAGTACAACTTTTGTAGTGAGAGACCTCAGTTCTATAACGATGACCTCATTCTCTCCCAGGTTACATTCTTCCCCTGACTTGAAGTTGACACAGCACATCTCTTCAGGACGCTATATGTACCTGATATTGAAGCCATATGCACACACAAATTCACCACTGTGAAATCTGAACCATCTTTCTAACTAGTTACAATAGCTATGATACATGGTATGAATCGCAAGCACCACAGGGGAAGTCTGACTCTTAAGGAGAGCGAGTGCACTTTTGACAGAAAGACAGTCTGTTGCAGAGAAAGTGTTTTTGGTAAAAGTGATATAAGGTGCAGAGGGAGCTGTGACCAAAATTAAGTTCTTTTACTGAGTGGAAGTGGACACAGCACATCTATTTTTGAGGCTTTATGTTTGGGTCTGTTTCATATAATTGAAGGTTAGACTCTCTGAACCTCTGACAAGAGCGAATGTTCACTTAAGTGAACATTCACATCAGTGAGCTGCTGCAACAGTGAATGAAATTACTTGGCCAGCACCGCGACCTACACATACCACAGTATGTCAAACCCACACAGGTGAGGGCTGAGCTCCCCATAGCCTATATATAGCAATGCTGAGAATGCACTACAGTGTAGAAAAGGGATTATTTTCAGATGTTGGCCAAGTAACTCCATTCCCTGTTTTAGTAATTCATTGATGTGAACATTTGTTTAAGTGAATGTTCGCTCTTGTCATTTGACAAACAAAGGTTCGCAGATTTGAACCATTAATTATATGAAACATGCCCTTTTCTCAATTGACACCAGCACCACACACACACACAAGTTCTCCACTGTTGGATTTGAACAGCCTACACAAATTAACAATCTAGAGAACCAAGAATGAACTACAGGAGCCACAGAAGAAGTCTGACTTTAACAATCTGAAAATATACATTTGTAAATATTAAAACTTTGCTGTTTGGAACATTAGGTACTATGCTTCACATGTTTTGTGACAGATGCATGCATTTGGACAAACTAGCATAACAGCACTGGTCTTGTTCCACATAATTACACGCTTCTCTGCAACATCTATATACTGTCATTCATGTGCATTGCATTACTTGAGTGATATGTACCTTGTTCACAGCATGGGGTGGAAATTGCAGTCATAATTGTAAAACAGTGGATTGCCAAGCAAACATTCATGACAGGTCATACTGGGATGGTTGTATGCTAATAGTAACCATTTATTGTCTCACTGTCAGTTGTCTTGGCTAATGCCTGCACAATGTACATTGACAAATTGACATTACTAACAGACACTACTTAAACCTGACAGTGAACTTGTGAATAACAGTGATGGATAATCTATGAAAAGTTGCACACCATTTTAAGAAAGTTGCAGGTGTAACCACTGGAGTGCAGACATACATTAACAAACTGATTTAATTGAATCAATGTCACTCAGAAAACCATATACCTTGGCTTCAAAATTCCATTAACACATACAGAAGCTGCACAACCTACTCACGTATTTTTTTAACTCTCTCCATGAAGCTCACAACTTGCAAGCTTATTTGCACAGCAGATAGCAAAGTTTTAGGGCATGTATAATCATATCTTGAGGTGTTGAACTCAAAATGGATTAACAGTAGTTAATGTTGCTCCTTGCCAACCTACCCTCAAATAAACAGCATACACATATGGCCGTTTCTGAATCTCATGGAATCCAGAACAGATATGTGTTATGCCAGTGTTTCATGTGTCATGATTTACATTTTTCATGACAGTTGCAGTCCTTAACTCCTTATATGTATGATACAGGTGTATTATGACACACATAAGGGACCAAGCCTGTTATTGATGGTCAACACATGGTTTATGGAAACAGTTTTGAATCAAAGAAGTTTATTTGACGACACAGAAAGGATGGGAAATGGAGGACAGCTACTGACAGAAAAACACAAACAGACATACTAAGAGATTAGATTGTGGTTCATTTCTGCACATATTTGTGCTGTGTTATTCTTTGGTTTATCATTATAGTTCTACAGGCGAGATCTGTACATGACAGTGTTCCCAACAGGGAATAAGCACATTAGTATAGTAGCAGACTAATGGTGTGTTTAAAAAATTGTGAAGCAAACACTGACACTCACAGGACTCATACAAAACATTCAAAAACACTGTGGTATGCATCTGGATTCGAATCTTGACAGTATTCCAAAACAAATCTATGGATCTGAGTATTACTGAACCACACCACTTAAGCAATCCTACTTCATATGCCAACAGATTAAAGCAAATTAGAATGTAAGACCCTTCATTGCTCTCATGACGATCATAAAATCCCATAATGTATACATTATATCTGTTAGCCTAAATCCTATAAGGTATACATTATATCCGTTAGCCTAATAAATGTGATACAGTAAAAACTGGTGATACAGACATGGGAACAGTTAGAGACATGGTTATAACGACACTCAAATGCATTTTTCTAGAGTATTTTTTAACATCCTTGGGGTTCGTTAATGTTATGTTTTTCCAGATAAGTAATCTGTCATGCTATGTACGATTGAATGTTTCCAACGGTGAAAAAGCAGTATTCGGAAAGTTTAACCATGGCTGAGACATAAGCAGAATAATGGTAGGTTACTAAGGTACGTAGATAACACTTATGCACATAACAGTAGTATAAATAAAAAAGATTGTAACTTTTGCTTATTTCTGGATTCAAACCCTTGACACTATGAAAAAAGTAATTTATAAACATGTGAATCATGTCAACACACCACACAGGAAATGTTGCTTCATAACCTTAATTTTATTTTTTGAAGGTCATAAAATAATGAGACAAGAGAGAATATAGGCACCTGATTTCATCACTGTAATGACAATTGTAACATTACAGGTTTGTAACAAAGCCAGCAGCATACCAAATGATCCAATGCAGAACAGAGATAGGTTATGTTAAGGTGTTATGTGTAATGGTTTACATTTAAATCTTTAGCCTCTTCAATAGAAGCTTATCCTGACTGTATGTAGTACAGTGAGGCTAGTTGCAGTAGTGAAAGAGACAACAAAGTAATGCTTCCAAAGGCAAAATTTCAAAAGATTTTGGAATAAGCTCTGTACTTACAGTTAGCATAAGTAGCAGGTGGTGTTCAGAACCAGAAATTATGGAAATGAGAGGAGGAAGACCAATTATGCAGAAGGGAGAAGATGCAGAAACAGGGGGAGGGGAGGCAGGGAGCAACTGGATTATGACTAAAACAGTATAAAACTGTGGCACAAAACAATATATAAGCAAAAGCTGCACATAAAATAGTCTAATTAAAAAAGTCAATAACAGTTAGTTTGACATATTTTTGGATTAGAATCCTTGAATGTATTCAAACGTCAATCTATAGATCTGAGCTTTATCTCATCACACCACAAAGGCACTCCTACTTCATGCCCTTTGAATCACATATTTGAAAAGACAGTGACAACTTAATGAAGCAGAAGGAGTAGAGATAGAGGCAAAGAGAAATACGAACAGAGAAATGCCAGGAGTTTTGTTTATGGTACATTTAGGACCATATTTATGGTGTGCTACTCTTAAGTATTTCCTCATCATTAATCTGTCATGATCTGTAAAATGAAGTGCTTTCTACAGAGGGACAGAAGGGGTAGGAGATTAGGAACAAGGCTAAGACATAAGCAGGATAAGGATGGTTAACTAAGTGTGCCTGTTGAGGATAGAATGTTTTGCAAATGCTTTCTTGCTGCACTATTCAAATCCTATGTTAATGGAATGTTGTAAATGGAGATAAATACAGATGTCTGGAGTTAAAAATATGGTTAAACATGTGACTGGATCTCTTGCATATTCACAAAACAAACAGCACCAGAAACACTGGCCTGAACTTTGTCTGTGAAATAAATAAAACATGCTGGAAAGACTGCTATGTGTCTGAAAGGATACCTGCACTATGGAATAAGTTCCCCATCTATGTGAAGCAGAGTTCATACCTCTCCCTATTCAAACAAAACCTTGATCATTGAAATGGAAATTGCAAATTTACCCCCAGTCTGGCCCCCATGTCTCTGATGAACAAAGGTCATCAATAAGTAAATTAATCACCAACTAACATGCCCCATAATCCTTAGCTACCTCTATATAGATGTCCAAGGAATTCTGGGACAAAACTGGGTTGGGTTGCACTGCTAGGCTTGTAAGGTCCCCACTGGTCATTAGCGTATTACAAACTTATGAACATATAATAGGAAGATAACATGACATGATATAATAATTTGACATGCAGCGCTAATCAAATCCTTGACACTATACAGAAGCATCGATCTACAGATTGGTGAATTATCTCAACACACCACACAGGAATTTCTAGTTCCTTACATTTAACAGTCTAAGAACTGTTAGAGCAATTGTTTCAAAGTAGTGCCTTTACTCTGTATTCCTAGAACACAACACATTTAAGCATATTTGCATGAAAGTAACAGGATTGCTATGGGTGGTGGCGAAAACTCCCCAGTTCTTGGCATAGGACATGAAAAGCCATTCTCCAACAGTCATCTCTGGTGTGTGGTGCCAACTTCTATGCAAATGCTGAGGACAAAAAGTGAAAGCTTTTTGATGGCAATTACTGGCCAAGTGTGTTGTATGTAATTCTATTTTTTGACAAGATTACGTGTGAAAAAGGTTTGATAAGACAATGATAAAAAAGGGGGAATAAGCAAAGGGTAGGACACAGGTGGATGAATATATGAATTTGCAAGATGGTGGTGGGATAACACCATAACTATCCAGTTCTCCATAACATAAATGTAGAATTGTGCAAATAATTTCATGACTTTGGAGAGTCACCACACCAAGGATGGATGGCAGTAGCAGAATAATGCTGTATAGGCAATTGGACCAAATCAAGGCAAGGTGTAGAACTATTTAAGGAGTGTAATTTTTTTTTTTTTTTTTTTTTTTTTTGAGAGGGTGGAATGTTGGAGAAGGTGCTTAGGAATGAGAATATCAAGAAAGCAGGATACGTTAGGTAGCAGGCACAGACATATGGTACATATGAGACAGACGGGGATTGTGATTGACACAAAAGGTTGGGGGACATCATTATTGTGGATAGGTAGGCAATATCAGAGGTGCATTCATGTCCAGCTTGAGAGCAGTAACAATCTAGTCTTCACCCTCAGAACTGTCAACACTGTCTCCTCTGTCAGTTGCCTCGGTCAATGCTTGATGAGGCATCATTTTGGCAATACAATGCAGGACCTTTTCAACCCTGCTGATTCAAGCATCAAGGTCCCTCTCTGTTATGCCCTCCAATGGGCCTTTCAGCTTCTTATGGGTGACAAAATCACCACCTCCACTACCACTGCACCAGGAGCCAGGGCAGAGCCAGCTGAAGCAGGTGGAGCAGGTAGCGCAGGAGTTGTGAAGGCAATGCAAACAGGTTGCAACCCTGATGTGCTGGGCATCTTTCCTCCCTGTGGTGGTATAGTGGACCAAACTGCAGTAGTTGGTCTAGCTCCCTGTACTGATGGCCATTTTTTTTCAGCAGCATGTATTAAAACAAAAAAATATGAATAAACAAAAAAGAGGGTGAGGGAGATAGAATGAAAAATATGAGAGAGGGCAAGAAAGAGAGAAATAGAGCAACAGCATGTCACATTGTTATTATTTCTTTTTATCAAGAATAATTTGGGATGAAAGCACTTACATTTTAAGCCTTTAATAAACTGCATTTTTTATCCTGAAGTGAGCTTTTCATGCAATTAGCTGTCTTGAGATTTGTTTGCTGTTTTTATTTTTTTTATTTCAATCCATAAACCAATATGCAAAATAAATATGTATACCTTTGCCCCATCCAGATATGACATGAAGGCATTAATGTCATAAAATCAATCAATGTTAATGGTATGATATGAGAAATAAAATCATATCCTTGACTATGCCTTATCAGACATATTTTTCAAAGTTAATAATTGCATTTGCAAAAATGTATTGGTAATGTCATGCAGTATTGCAGTTAATATCTTATAAACACTATCATGTAAAAAGAAAATCAAATGTCTGTTTCTGGCTATTGAACCCACACAATTAAGATAATGCACTCATTGCCTGACCAAGAGATATTGGAGAAGGCATGTATGCTGGGTCTATATTATATATTCAAAGCTTCAAAATTTCGAACCTCATATGTTCTACAACATATGAGCGAAACTTGAATCTTCGAATATATAACAAAAACATAAAAAAAAAAAACACTTATCTTAACACTCTGAGCAGAGTGCAAGCCCCCCCCCCTACATCTCCCCACCCCTTTACTTAAATATACCAACTGCGAGACCACACTTCAGTGCAGAAAAGGGAAATTTTCCCATTCTGCACATACGGAGCCATTGCCTTTCACCTTCAAACTTTTCAAAGTTCGATCATATGGTGTCGACCATTTGACATTTGAACTTTGAAACATTCAATAATTTAATAGGGACCCTGTATGCTTACTATAAATGCTAAGATATGCCTGCTTAAGATGATATAGAGTGATGGACTGATAATACTTCTCTGCCTTGCATTCAGACCTGATGCATATTTACCCTGTCCTTCTCTTATATGAGTTAGTCTCTCTTGATGCACCTCATATTTTTTCTGCTATCACTCCTGCAGATGTACAGTAGAGAAAAGAAAAAAAAATACATCAAAGCATAATGAATAACAGGTTGCAACCCTGACGTGTTGGATACCTTTACTGCCTGTAGTGGTGTCATCACAGCCATCTGTGGATGGTTGGAGGGTTAGACTTCAGTGGTTGGTTTAGCTCCCTGTACTTATGGTCTTTTCTGGAATTGGCTGACTGATTAATGCCTTATCAGGTGATGAGTTAGTATACTTACACAACTGAGCAGTGTTTTCAGTCTTAAATTCCGCCTCCCAGCAACTGAGGAGATCCTGCGTGCATCTCTTCATGTCATCATAGAGGTGACAACATTTTTTCCAGTGTGTGGGATGACGCAAGATGCTCTGAAGACAGCACTGGCCAAGCATTGCTAGCCCTTAGTGATATAATGAGACCTGGTATAATCTCTATACAGCAGCCACTGGCTGCAGCACTTTACAAGGATGTCACAAAAATCCTGGACTTCATAACACCCTACCTTTGTGCTGTAAATGGAGCACCATCAGTACCTACACTAACCGTGTCTGCAGATGCCAAGCTAGAAATATTTGTCTGAAGTGGCACCAAATTCAGATCTCACATGCAACAGCTTGTGCACAAAGATGCAAAGCCTTGCCAGCTGCATTGCATAACTGAAGGCACAGCAATGTCTTGGCTGGCACACATTCACTGATTACTTCAAAAAGCAGAGAAGATGTGAAATGTGTCATTAAGATATGGTCTGTATGCTGCCCAAACTATTGAAACATTTTCCAACATTAAACACCCTAATGTTTTATAGTGTTTGTTATAATCATGCTTGGATGGAGGAAAATGGTATTACTTGTGATATATTGGACAATTGGGACATACCAGTAAAACTGAGTAGTACCAGCTGGGAATTTAACTAATAAGGAAGAAAAGGATAACATGTTAAACTTATTAACTGTTTGTTAAATGTCAGTGCCATAGGAGAAGTTACTTTTTTAACATGACAATTAAAGGTACACTAATTTAATAATGAATGTAACTAGACTTCAGATATTCCTGTATGCTGTGACTTTACTTAGATATGGGACTGCATTTATTTGTACAAAACAGTATTTGTGTTTGTAAATACACTCCAAATCCATGAAGTTGTATAAACCTGAGTAATACATGATGGGTTAGGTTACATTCATTCTTCATAAGACATACTGACATAAACATATAGTCATTATATGTGATTAAATAATAATTAGAACAAAAATATTGTGTACATCATATCTATGCATGTACATTCTGCATTAAATACCATCGTTGTCATCTTTAACATAAGTTACACACATTTTATTGGGCTTCTTTAGCAAGCAATAATGATACATTTGTTGAAATAGCCATAGCTATGATACTTATTTGCATTTACTGTTACATTTATAATCAAAATGTTGTGACAAATTGCATTCTGACCCCTTGTCTAAAATTATTTATAAACTGGATTTGAACCCTTCATCAGCTAACCTGATTTTAAGCACAGTACATTTACACATTTTGTCACATAGAAATTTACCTGAGAGGTGAATTTCTTCACTGAGTACTCCTCACAGTGTTGACTGCCACACACTGACACCAGGCTTGGTCACTCTACACAACACATCCACAATTAAATTTTTCACTTTTTCCTTAGAAAGCAAAGCCTTGTTCACTGCTAGGAACTGCTGCCAGTCAAGTATGTGCAAATGGTGTGCAAACTATGAAGAGAAAAATTTATTTACTTAGAGGGACCATTATGAAACAAGTAGTTAAAATGTGCAGTTCTGATGTCTGTTAAACTTTGTTGCCTTGCAACATGGATATATATTTTCCTTAAACATCAGTATGTTCACAAAAACAGCAACCTCCCTGAATTTGAACCCCATGGCACCAGGGCATTTGCAACACACACAGATACATGAACATACTGTGAAGAAAAAAAGTAGGTTTCATGTACTCAAGATTTGACATAGTATCACATGACATTACAGGGGCAAATGAACTAAGCTGTGAAAGTTGCCCTGTGTAATTTGCAGTTAGATGTGTGGTTGAATGTGATATTGGCAAAAGTTAATGTACTCTTTCCCTCATACAATACAGCAGTGCATCTCTACTGTTCTGTAAATTTTGTGAGGATTGTTCCCTTATATATGTTTCTGCAAAAAAGACTGCTGTATGATTTGCCTTGATTTTGATATATGCTTCTATGAGTACTTTACTTCCTTAGAATTGCAGACAAATTTTACTCAGAGGCACAATGCGTGTCCATAAATAATTTATACAAATGCTAGGAATGTTGCTCTCCTAAGTCAGTCAAAGTATTCATAGACTTTCTTGCGTGTCTCTTCTCTCTGACATACCCTTGGTAAGTGTACATCAAAGAAACTAACTGTGAAACCCTGATGGTTCCTGTAGTCAGACTAATCATTCACATTTGCAAGCCCTTGGTAGATAACACTTCTCAAGGCTCCTCCTTGTACTGCTAGGGCATTGCACACAATCGTGAAAGTTCTTACACCATGTTTATTTGCTCTGCTCTTAGTGCAGATTGTGGAATTCATGAATCTTAATGAGTTCACAACTCATTTGCCTACTCAAAGTGCTGAGAGGGCTGAATCTATACTACATAATGGTAATTGTGTAGGTTATGAACTAGTTTCACAGTAGTGGAGACTGTTTAGATCCAAACAGCTTGATACTGCTATTTGCTTTAAAAATGTTTCTAATTTAGCAACTGACTTTCTGCAAAGGTATATTGCTGTTTTTTTACAAACCAATAGATTTTAAACTTACTAATGGTTGAATTTCACAACACACCTTTTGAATTACTGTCTATATTGTTCTCACTAGCTGTTGACATAGCCATGTATATCAATTATTCAGGGAAGCTGACTAGTTAGTGCAGAAAAGTATTCTATTACTTATCAGCATGGTCTTTTTTTCCATTACTATCACACAAAATTGTGTTAAGCCTGCAATATATACCTGGCTGCTCTCCATAGAAGTGGATCTCCTGCAAAAGCTTTATCAATTTTTCCTTGAAAGGCAATCATTATTTATGTTAATGTTGCAATGTGCTATAGAGTTACAAAATGTCATCTTTGCAATTTTTTTAATTCCTTTCTTTGTTTGTGGATGAGTGGGATCTGTATAAAGTTGTGTTTACTCATGTGTAGCCTTACTTTTTCATTTATTTTGCACATAATGGATTGACACATTTATAGACAATTGTTTTGCTAACAATCATTTTTAAGTTACTTATATAACTTTCCTTTTATATTTCCTGTCACACAGGGCTATGGCACCCAAGACATCTGCACTCTGTAAACTACAATACAGTTACACTGAGAATGAAGTAATCATTCCGGCATTAAGTAGCCCTGGGTCATTCTGCTTAAACAAAGTCAGAGGTGACAAGTCCTCCCATGACTGTTTCTGGGAGCCGGTGGTCAACAATCTTAATGTAGTTGCAGGTAATGGATGTAAATATTCAAAAATGAGACATAGTGCCAGTGCTAATATCCCATGGGTCATATGTAGCACAGCTGCAATTGCCTGGAAATATATGGATATTGGGAGTGGGGGGTGGTCCTGCTACCAAACCACCACTGACTGAAACAGAGAAGTTCCTGTCCACCATAAGATGGCTCAGCATAAGGTTCACAAAAAATCTTTGTTGTTTGGGCAGATGTGGAAGACAACCCAAGTGTGTCTACTGCAGAACTTTCAGGTGTGCAATATAATTAAATAATTCTCATGTATATGTACATGTATTGAGCCAGTGGGAAGGCTGGGATAAAAGAGACACTGAGGGTGAAGAGAGGAAAGGTGGGGGAGAAACTACTAGTCAGTAAAATTTTGCATCACATGTGTCTTATTCTCCAGCTGTAAAGGGAATTGCTTTCTGTTTCTTGTGTAATTTGCTTTGTGATGGTATTCATCTGTGTTTCATCTCAATTTCATATACATAGGCACATCTGGTTATCATTTTGCATGACCATCTGTACATGGTAAGCATACCTTTTGTATTCTTGGTAATGTACATAAGGTAAAAGCATGTTTAACTGAAAATCATGTGTTTTTATTACATTAGCATCTCCTAAAGTTTTAATATAAGATTCACATAACATAAGTTTGATTGTTGTTTATTTTATTTCTGTCTTTGTTGCATTGATTATTTGTTATCATAGGTGAACTTGGTGGCATTGCAGAACTACTGCCTGATGTCAGAGTATTGGTAGACTCTGATGATGGTGGCAATGAAGATGCAAAGACTGGGGGTGTAGCTGGTCAGTCTGATACTGAGAATGAGACACCAACATACCCTGCCCCAATTTCTGACGCAGTTAGCATGCCTACCCATATGGATGACACAGAGAACTTAGACAAAGGACAGGTTTAGGGTGACCCAATTGAATAGGGTACTGTGGTTACTCCAGATGAATAACTGGTTGATTTTCCCATAGCCATTGAGTGGGTGAGGTACCTCACTGGCAGGATGGTAGAGGTGCTCAGAGGATGCCTGATGTCCACCCTTCTCCTGCTGTTGCTTTGTCACTAGGTGCCACATAATTTATGTGTAGGGTCATCAGAGAGGTATATCAAAATTCTCCAGGGCCTCAAATTAGATAGTGCCAGTAGTAAATGTTGTCCATTCTGACATGTGGGACTGCCTGAACAGAGTGAATGACTCCTTGAACAAGATGGATGACACACTGAAACAGGCAGTGACTGTAACAGAACATCTACTGGGGGTGGTCATCATCTAAGTAGCTAGAGAGTGGCTACATCATCTAGTGTTAGCTGATGTGGCTGTGCAAGATCCCAATCCCATAGTGGCACTGCTTCCACTGCTCTGTTAGTTATCGCAGTGTATACACTCAGACATGTTAGCCCATATGGTCCTGGTTGAGTACTTAGTCATGATGTGAGCTCATCCAGCAGACATCACTCACATTCATGTAGCACCCCATATTCTAGCCAGGGCCATGGAACTGGCGGTGTGACTCATGACAGAGGTAGTTCTCATGATCAGGGCCGATGATGTTAAATTGACTATTTTACCATGCACTGCTCACATATGTTCAAGATGCCAAGATGTAATGTTAGGACAATGCTTGATTGGGTTCATGCAGACTCACACACACATTCAACAAATACTTGCCTATACCACCACACACACATGCACACACACACACACACACACACACATACACACACACACACACACACACACACACACACACACACACACACACACACACACACACACACACACACACACGCACACGCACACACACACACACACACACACACACACACACACACACACACACACACACACACAGATATACACACACATATACACATTATCTAAGCAGTGCTGTTGACTGTTATACGTATCTTGCTACTGGCTCTGACAACTGGATACTTAAGGAATACATTTTGTTTTACATCCACACACTCACTTCTTTGGTGCAAAAATTACCCTCCCCCTCATTTTGTGTGAGTAATGACATTTACGTAATTGTTGATCCTCATTATACTTTTGTTAGTATGGTTTACTAACCATTACTATGCAAAGTAGATATTTAAGTATCACTTGTTGGTATACTTATGCAAATGATGCTACCATTCACCTGCTCATTGGTTTATATACAGTGGCCATCTGAATGTTTGATGCACAGGGTTGGAAAAAACCCATAGGTGTATATTGCAAACATCAGTCTTAAGCTATTAATGACATTACTCTACACCTAAGACATGTTCCACCTTAAGGATATATAAGAATTTGCATATGACAGTAATCAGTTATATACTTCTTTATTTCATAAAGATTCCAGACTTACAGTGTTAATACTATAGCTACAAGATATGTCCTTGGGGGATCTCTCCGTGTGATGCTAACAGAACATAACCATTACATGGTTAAGTAAATGTTGTACAGTTTTGGAGGCATCATGTTTGTTTGTATATGCTTAGGCTCTTATGTTTTCATTTAGGTAGTCACTGTGAGTGTTATCCATTGCTTCTTAGCCAGATCTGTGACATATTGTACATGCCTATTTCTGCCAGCTGCATCTTTGGCTGCTGGTTCACCCACAGGCTCCTCACCTCAATCTGCTGGAGATGTTGGCCCTGGTTGTGTTCCTGGGAAATATGGTTCTGCCCCTATTTGTTCTTGTTGAATGTGAAGCTGTTTCCTGGGAATTATATTACGCAACATATCACAGATGGTGAGTATTTCAGCAGAAGTTGCTGAGTGATCCTGCAGGGCACCTCCTGATGTGTCTAGGTACTGGAACCTTGATTCAGCAATCCAAATACATGTTCTGTGATATTCCCCATTTCAGTGTGGGCATTGTTGTTGTTCAGCAGGGCTGTGTAAGTTTCTCATGGGTGTCATGAACCAAGGTTTTAGTGCATAAAATGCATCCCCCCTAGATATCCTTCTGGAAAGTCACCTCCTGATCGACTAACAGTTGAAAAGAATCTAGAGATGAGGAAAGAGTCCAAACAGGCATTCCTAGACTTGGAGAAACTATATGACAAGGTTGCAAGAACACTGATTTTGGCAGACCTGTGGTGGTTTAAAGTCCCAGAAACATTGGTACAATTAGTGCAGGCTATGTACAAGTACACAATGACTCAAGTATGAACAGTGTTTGGTCTGACAAAGGGGTTACAAGTGGGAGTGGGTGTGCATCAAGGTTCAGCTCTATGGCTACTGCTTTTCGTACTGGTGATGGACTAGATTAGCAAAAAGGCCAGAGGAGACATATCAACAAAGTTACTGTATGCAGATGATGTGACATTATAGATAGACTCTGAGCAATAACTTCAGCAAAGGATAGAGGAATGGATTGCAAAACTGAGGGCACATGGGATGAAACTGAGTGCAGATAAAACAGTTGTAATGGCAGTAAATGGGGGAAATCAGAAGAAGCTGAGAAATGACATAGAAGAAAAGATAGTAAAACAGGTTAATGTCTGGGAGGGGTTGTTGAGAAGGGAAGTCTGAATGAAGATGTCAAAGCTAGAGTCAGAGGGGCTGTAGCTAGCTAGCACTGAGTGTGTCGGGGTAGTTTATGAAAGAAGAATGCCAAAGAAGCTGAAAAGTAAGGTGCAAAAAACAGATTTGCAACCAGTAGAACCATATGGTACAAAAATCTGGACAGTAAGGGCAGAGCAGCTGAGGAAGCTAGAGGTGATAGAGATGAAATAAATACCTGAGATGGGTTGTAGGATGCACATTGTAGGACAGATGAAGAAATGAGGACATCAAAGCATAAACAAAAGTAGCTCCAATTGTAGCTAAACTCAAAGAGAATAGATTATATTGCTCTGGACATATGTGCAAGAAAGCAGAAGACAAACTGGTGAAGAAGATTTGAGACAGACAGGTAGAAGGCAGAAAGAAATTATGATATCAAACAAACAGATTGATGGATTGTGTGAGAAAAAAACTATGACAATTAGGCATGACTGCTGAAGAAGGTTGGACAGTGGCATCAAATCAAGAGAAATGGAAACAGTTGATGTGACACCCCAACCTCATGTCAATGATGATATTGATGTTATGTATAAGATCTCTCCTTCCTGTGAGTAGCATACACAGTTTATATTTAGTTTATACTCTCTCCTCCTCTACACCCTCCATCTTGTGTCTTCTCCCTTTACTTCACTTCTTCCTTCCTTTTTTTGGTTAGTAGGGATTCTTGTTCTGCCATGAAAACTGATAATGACATTTGTGCTTATGACTTTGGCTCAGTTGGGAAATAATATTTCTGAAAGTTCACAGTATTCTTTAGCTAAAGGACTGTACAGGACTGACTTTTTTCCATGTATCTCAACAAGCTAATTTACATTGCTTAATTTATTGTTTGCCAATAAGTTCCCTAAGACTTGCGGCTACCACTTTAATATTATTTATGAACAGTGTTCACTAAGCAAATCTTTGCTTAATGTATGTTTGACAAAATAAAAAGCTTAATGAATTGCTTTAGAAGCCATCAAGGCTGATGTGTTTTTTTTCACACAGGTAAACTATGATTAACGTTTTGGATATGTCAGACAATGAATCTTACTTTTATAGGATTCTGTATCTGTATCCAGGCATGCCCTTACAAATGACTTAGGACAACATTAGGAACATTTAAAGATATTTTATCCATACCTTAAGTAGAAATAAAAGAGTTTTTGCATAAAA
>NC_056729.1:827840377-827850377 GCF_019279795.1 Protopterus annectens | reverse complement strand
AAAGCTAACCATAGGTGTGTGGGGGTGCCCATCGCTTAGCTACAGTTAAAGTAGCTTAAAAGGCTGAAGAGGATAACAAGGAAGATATATGCAAATGAAGGAGCACAGCAATAGTGTAGTGGGCAAAGCATTTGCCTAATGAGCAGGCACTCCCTGTTTGAGTCCCACTGCAGCACGGTCTACTTTACATGGTAAAGCACGTTATAACCAATATTTTAGTTGCAAAACCCACTATATAACATATTTATGAACTAGAGTATTTCAGGAAATGCACATGTGAAGTATCAGTGTCATAATGAATAAGGTACTAGTAAGCAGGTCTAAGCACAACTAAGTAGTAGTAAGCATATGTAAGCACTATTAAGCCGCTTACAACTGCTTTAAAGTGCCTTAATCGCTCTGTATCCAACAGCCCATGTTCTGCCTAGCAACAAAATAAACAGCCTCTGCAAGGCTGAAACGCAGGACCCTGTAGACTACAGTCACAACAGTGAACCACTAAGCCATAACAGCAATGCATAAGATTGAGGTTTCAACAAACAAATCCTCACCATAGGAAAATCAAACTGAACACATGAAATTAATCTATGTACAGTGTGATGTTGTATAACCTGCTACATAACATAAACATGTAAACTGGAGTACTGCAGTAAAGCCAGATGTGCGGCGTTATTGTAATAAAGTGTTGAATTCCCCAGGACCCCATACAGTGTATGTACACATGAATCACAGGTACCAGACACAGATATAATGTGTAACAAATAATAAATCAATGTTAAAAGGAAAATGTAATGCTAATTAAATATTAAGCAATGCTAAGCATTGCACAGCTCAGGTTACGTGGTGTAAGCAATGTGTAGGCTGGCTACCTCAATCTGCTCAGTGGTATGCCCCTTTAAGCAATGCCAGCATTAGATAAGCAGGAGTGCCCATAGCTTAGCCTTTTCAAAACTGTCCAATTATGGGAAAGTGCAGAAAATTGGCGTATTTAAACCCCACAGGCACCAATAACTCCCATAACTGGTTGCAGCTCCCTACTTTAAGCAGAATGGCTGGAGTTGGGAAAGGCACTTAATTTAGAGCACAGGGCTGGTTCACCCAGGAGTCCAGATTCATGGTATGGCTCCTGATAAAACACCGTGAGGAGAGACTACTGCAAGGCCAGTACCAGGGCTCTCAGTATAAAGTGGAGGCCTGGGACAGTCTTGCCCATGACCTCACCAGTGCCACTGGTATCCACCGGACTGGTGAGCAGGTCAGGCATCGCCATGCTGACCAGAAGTAGCGGAGGGGTGATCTCTTGGACCAGCGGATCCAAGAATCCAGGCAGATGGCTGATGCCCCAGCATTGAGTAAATACTCATTCTATTATGTATATAATGCTTGCTTAGCTTGTGTATACTATGGATAGGTAATCACTAAATATCACTGTATTTCTCCGACAGCTGCAGATGAGCGGGCTGCAAACCAGCAAGCCCATGCTGCTAGGCTGCAAAGGCTGTGTCACGATGCAGGTTACTGTCATAACAAATAAATATAACCATACTAGAAAGTGTTGTACCAGTATAAAAATGTATTGTGCATGGGATGTACTGAATAAACCAGACAATATGGCAGGAAGACTGTCATATAGGCTGCATGGAAAAAAGGTGTAATATCTAGTGATTAAAAGTATAACCTCTTGAGTGTTTGTGTACATTCTGCTTTCATATGTTGTTGTAGTGTTGCATTCTATAAATAGTACTGTTTTATTAAGCAGTCTTACTCACACTACTGAATTTAGTTAAAATGTGTAGGAAGTTCAGTATAACAATGTTGGAAGTCCCAAGAGGTCAGTCATATAGAACAACTGAGGGAGACTTAGACAAAAACCATTAAAATGCTTTACACAAATTCCCTCATAGCACAATGTACTGTGATGTCACCTGTAATATTTTTACCACACACAGCAGGGGTTTGAATCCCGGGAGTGGCAGTAAGTTGTATGCATAATCATACCCTACAACTGTACAGTGTTTGCGAGAATGTTCAGCTAGAAAGCTGTATGCATAATTAGACCCAACAACTGTACAGACTTTGCTAGAATGTTCAGGTAGTACACTGTAAGCATAGTCATAACCATCAACTCTACAGACTGTGGCAGAATGTTCACTTAGTAAGCTGTATGCATAGTCATACCCCTCAACTGTTATGATCTGTCCAGCATGTCCAGATAACAGGCCCAAATCTGCTGCCTGGTAACCTGTTCCCCTGACAAATAAGTGTGATGATCCAAGAAATGTAGGCAGCTTATACTGATACATAATGGACAGTCAGACCTGAAAAAAGAGAATGTATATGGAAACAAACCTGTCATTGTAGCATCTCACCCAAAGTGCATGACAGCTATTCCAAAACATGTCACATTAACACCTGCAGCCTGTCAAGTCTTGACCAGAGTGTGTGCAATAATGAACTGTTAGGTATGTGTATAACATCAACATGGCATCTGGGAGTATGTGTAGAATTTGTCAGGTAGTGTTAACAAAGATTTACCCCACAGCTTTAAAAGGTAAGAGGTCTAGACTGTAGGTACAACACAGTTCATTCATATACTTGTCTACAAGCATGGCATCTGGGAGTATGTGTAGAATTTGTCAGGTAGTGTTAACAATAATTTCCCAACAGATATAACAGGTAAGAGGTGTAGATGTAGTTACAACACAGTTCACTCATGTACTTGTCTACAAGCATGGCATCTGGGAGTATGTGTAGAATTTGTCAGGTAGTGTTAACAATAATTTCCCAACAGATATAACAGGTAAGAGGTGTGGATGTAGTTACAACACAGTTCACTCATATACTTGTCTACAAGCATGGCATCTGGGAGTATGTGTAGAATTTGTCAGGTAGTGTTAACAATGATTTTCTCAACAGGGAAGAGGTGTAGACTATACGTAAGACACAGTCCACGTATATACTAATTTACAAACATACCTTTGTACAAAGTAAGGCCATTGGGTAGTGTAATAATAAATGTAAGGGACAGATCACTGCAGTGACTAAGAAAGTTGTGAAAACTACAGGGATATATTATTTGTTAATTAACATCTCTCTCTCACCCCAACCATATGTGCAATGATAACCCAATTACACACCTCAATGGGTACGTTTACACTCCATACTTTTGTTGGAACATATGTCCTATTGGTTTACAAATATTCACATTTGGTTCTATGCATGTGCCATGTTAAAATACCCCCATACTGGTGGCCTGTTGCCATCAATGAAACCTGCATGCTGTTGTAATGGCCACTGTTGTCCCATATATGCATTGTTCTGCTAGCTCTGCAACTGTTGTAAATCTGGTGTCTTGGGTTAATGGGAATACCTATGCATGCTGTTATAACTAAACCTGAATGCTGTTGACTATTACTAACCCATATCATTCTTAAAATTGGAACACCATAGCTCGTATGGGAAGGCCGGTCCCAGCAGACCCACCTTTCCCACCTCAGCTGGCCATGGCACTGGGCACCAGCATGTCTGGGGCCCAGCCTGGGACCTCCTCCTCTGCTGGCCCTGCACCACCTTTGGGTGGAACCGCCGCAGAGGAGCGGGGTGGAAAGGTGCCTGTCACCCAACATCAGGTCTGGGCCGTGGTGCATAGGGAGCTCGACAGGGAGTTTCAAGACTGGCTACACCAGATTGAGGGCCATGTGGTGCAATTAGAGGGTGAGACTACCCCTCCTACCCAGCCCCCAGCACAGCCACCCTTGGAGCTGTGAAGGTGCAGTGGTGACTGCCCATGGGTGGTGACCTCAGCTCCACTGTTTCAATTTGGGGGCTCATGGGCTTGCCACTTCCAAACACCCCTCCCCATCCAAGGTGTTTACCCCCCACATGTGTCATATACTGCCCCTGTATGCATTTTGTTTGTCTTGTCTGTTAACCTACCCATCCTTCCTTCCCAAATATACCTACTACCTACTACCCCTCCCTAACATCCCACTCTCACCTGAAAAAAAACAGGGCAGTCTGTTCATACATAAAAAATGTCACCCCATGCATAGCTGTCCATTTCGCACATGTGTCCACTGGACAAATGTAATCCTGTCTAATTGGCATCACAACAAATTACTGTTGTCCTCACCCACTCCCAGGGGTTTGAGTGTCCAAATCTACCTCCAAATTCAGTGTATATGCACAGCTGTTCCTATAGAAGAAATGGGCAGCTATGGACCTTCCCTACACCCTTCCTGCACATCCCTGGCTATTTTCCCTACTGTCTTTCCCTTTTTTGTGCCCCTTTTTCACCACTTTCCTATCAACTCCTTTTTCTTTTTTTTTTAAAGAAATTAGCATGGGGTAAGCATGAGTAAGCAGCTTTGAGCAGGTTTAAGCCTGTTTGCGTAGGGTTAAGCAATGCCTACACAGGCTAAGCAATTTAGAAGCTGAGTGTAAGAAACTGTAACCGGAAGTTATCACTGCTTACCGTCATGCAAACTGGCTTACAACAGCTTAAAAGTGCCTTAACCACTCTGTATCCAACAGCCCTTCTTCTGTCCAGCAACAAAAAAACAGCCTCTACTAGGCTCGAATTCAGGAGCCTGCGCAAAACAGCAAACATGAATTACCACTAAGCCATGGCAGACATACATAACCCTGCTGTTTTCACAAACATAGCATCCAGCAATTTCTTTCAACAGTACAGGAAATGTATTTATACATGTATATGTGTGTGTGTGTGTGTGTGTGTGTGTGTGTGTATGTATTGATAACTAAATAGATATATACCTCTGCCTCTCTATATTACATACACACACACACACACACACACATATATATATATATATATATATATATATATATATATATATATATATATATATATACATACACATGTATATTTATTTATTTTATTTTATTTTACATTTGTTGACCGGGCTAGTCTAACTGGATATATGTCCATTTTCAGTAGAGGCCCGGGGAGAAAAGCTCCAAGGAAAAAACATACAATTTAATAGTAATAGATAGTAACATCAAAACAGTTTTATGCAGCAATAATTATACCATAAAAACAGTTTTATACAGCAATAAATTTAGCATAACATGTTAGCTAAAGACATTCTTAAAATAATATAAAAAATAGAAGAATTAAAAGTTTTTTTTTTTTTTCAATTATAACCTACTCTTACTAGAAACAGGTCTTAGAAGGGTAGTATACTAAGTAGGTTAAAGTATACTACATTTACATTTACATTTTACATTTGTTGACCGAGCTAGTCTAACTGGATGCATGTCCATTTCCAGTAGAGGCCCGGGGAGAAAAACTCCACTTATTTGTACAGAGTAAATAGATGCTAAAAGAATAGAAGTTATACAGTGTTGTCAAAAAAAATCAAAAAATTATAAGATAATACAAAAGTTTTAACAAATACTGTAGAATAGAAATCCAGTTCTTTAAGGTAGAGAGATAACTTTTTCTTATATACATATATACATAAAATTTGTGTACTATAGGATATGTTGTTAATTTGTAATAGGTAATAAATGAAGGAAGGGTGAGAAGAGTGAGTGGGGGGGGGGGGGAATTAGTCAGGGTTAGTACAGGTGCATAGCCAGTGATTATTGAGATATGGTTTTAGTTGTTTTTTAAAAAGAAAAAGAGAAGTCTGAGCTGTGATATCGGAAGGAAGTTGATTCCATAATTTTCCTACAGAGTTGGAGAATAAGGAGTCACCTGCTGAGTTGTTGGATTTAGTAGTATTAATCAGCAGTTTGTTTGAGGAACATAGGTTTTTGAGATTGTTGTAAGGTGTGATGAGGCTAGAGAGTATAGGAGTGTTGCTAGGTTGATACAGGGTCTTATGAGCTATTGTAAGCTGGTGAAATTGAAGCTGGCTAAGGAATTCTAGCCAGTTTAATTGTTTAAGATTAAGGCAGTGATGGGTTCTGAAAGGAGAGCCTGTAGCAAATCTAGCAATATTATTATAGGAAGTTGTTAGTTTCTTGAGGTTGTTTTTTGAGATATTAGTATAAATGGGAGCGGCGTAGAGCAGAGTAGATAAAAGGTGAGTTCTAGCTATAGCAGACCTAGCTTCTGGAGTAAGAAAGTGTTTGATTCTGTACAGGGATCCCAGTTTCTTATTAATTAATTTTATTGTAGTGTTTATGTGTATATCAAAGTTTAGATTGTTGTCAATTGTTATTCCTAGCAGTTTAGTGGTAGGTTCAGGTGAGATAAGGGTACCATTATTAGAAGTGAGATTGAAATGTAAAGAGATGGACTTTTTGGTTGGGCTGAAAAGTAGCAATTTAGTTTTTTTGGGATTTAAAAGGAGGCAGCAGTGGGAGAACCATTGTTCTACAGTGCTGAAGGCTTTTTGGGTAAGGGACTGAAGTTCGGTTGGTGAGGTAGCTGAGCAGATTAAGGTCGAGTCATCTGCATATTGAATGCAGGTGGAGTATGGAATAGCAGATTGCAGGTCATTAATGAAGATAGAAAATAAGAGTGGGCCTAAAATAGAGCCTTGTGGGACACCGAGGGAGATTGGGAGGTGATTAGATAGTTCATTTTGCCAGAGTACAGCCTGCTGACGGTTATTAAGGTAGGATGTAAACCAGTTCAAAGATGGAGAATCAAGTGAAAAAGACTTAAGTGTATGCAGGAGAAGTTGGTGGTTAACCATATCAAAAGCTTTGGATAGGTCAATGAAGACTGCTGATGAAAGACAGTTGTTGCGGTTGTTGTTGATGTAGTTTTAGAATGATAGCAGGGCAGTGGTGGTACTATGGAAAGGTCTGAAGCCGTATTGGCAGTTAGCAAGTAGGTTATTTTGGAGAAGGTGGTTGAGAATTTGTTTGTGGATGCATTTCTCCATAATTTTGGCTATAGGGGATAATAATGCTATGGGACGATAGTTGGAGAAGTCATTGGAGTTTCCCCTTTATGTAGTGGAATGATATGAGAGATTTTCCAGATTAATGGGACATCTCCTTCATTTATAGATCTATTTATCAGAATGGAAATAGGGTAGGCAATGGCCTTAGCTCCTTTTTGCAAGAATTCTGCTGGGTGTTTGTCGGCTGATGGGGAGGTAGGTTTTAACTTTTGGAGAAGGGAGGAAATGTATGAGGTAGAGACAGGTTGGGGGTGGAATTGAGGGGGTGGATTAGCAGAAGTGGGTAGGTTAGATATATCAGGTGATAGGTGGCCAGCTAGAGTTTGGATGGTATCTGTAAAGAAAGAATTGAAGGAATTTGCAGTTTGTATCGGATTTTTGGGGTCAGAACCTTGAGGATTGGGTGTAATCAATTGACCTGGGTGGAGAAGATTATTAATACTAGTCCAGAATTTATTTGGTTGTCTGAGAGAGGTTTGCTGTAGTTGGAGATAATAATTCTTTTTACCTAGCAGGATGGCTCTTTTTGTGCTGTTTCTATGTTCTCTAAAGGTTTGATGGTCTATTAGATTCTTAGTAGTACACCATTTTGTCCAGTATTTATTTCTAACTAGGATTTTTTTGTTTAGTATTGTTAGTAAGCCAAGGGGCTGGTTTAGCTTTGATTCTAATAGAACGAGTCGGAGCATGATGACCCAGGATGGCTAAGAATGTAGAATTAAAGTATTCCACTGCTTTGTTTAGAGGGAGAGTTTTTAATGGGGTCCAATTACATTGATTGAGTTCTGCTTGGAAATGTTCTGGGTTAAAATGCTTTTTTGAGCGTATTGTTCGGAAGGTGTTAGGGAATATTATGTTGGTTTTATGTCTGATAATATATGTTAGAGAGTGGTCACTGAGGTCATCTGGAAGGATACCTGTTGTGTAGGTTTGCTGAGGAGTGTTGGTAAGTATCCAATCTAAGGTGGTTGCTTTGTTATTGATTTTATTGGTTCTGGTGGGGGATTCTATAAGTTGTGAAAAACTATAAAGGTTAATATGGGTGGTGGGGTTGGTATTTGTACAGGAATTCCAATCAATGTTGAAGTCCCCAAGAATTACGGTTTCTTGAGGGATATTGCTAGAAAGCCAGCTGAAAATATACTCTGCAGTATTACTGTTGTTCCCTGGGGGAAGATAAACATAGATGATGTTTATGGCTTTACTTGTATTTAGCTGTAGTTTGGAGAGAATTATTTCTGCACTAGTGTTTGTGGGTAAGGTAAGATTAAGGGTACTGAGTTGTAGCTCATTTTTATAGAGGATTGCTACTCCTCCTCCCTTTTTGGAAGTACGGTCGAGTCTGATGATATTATAGCCCGAAGGGGTGATTTTGTTGTCTTTAATGGTTGGTTTTAGCCATGTTTCTGATAAACATAGAATATCAAATGGATGGGCCTGTAAGAGGGCATGAAGCTGAGCAATTTTGTTACAAATACTGCGTATATTTAGATGTGCAATTAAGAGTGAGTTGGTAGGTTTGATAGGTGAAGGGATTATAGAATTGTCTTGGTAGTTATTTGTAGTGGTGGGGGGATTGTTAGGGCCAGGGTTCGGGTGGATGTCACCATCTAATAGAGACTGAAGGGGTGTTAAGGTTTAGGTTATTGTGGCTTGCAGTAGAAATAAAATACTTTTCTAGCTTTTGGGTTAGAGTATTCAATATGTGTAAGTCGATGATATTTGGCTAATTGGTAGCTGGGTTTGAAAATGATATTTAGGAAGTAGTAAGGAGAAAATTCTGTAGTGGATGAGGTGTGTTTGGAAGGTAATGGTAGGGTATTGTTAAGAGAATATTCATAGGAGGTAATGAGATAAGTGGTGGCTAGAGGGGGTAATAAGAAAACTCACATTAAAATTTGAATTTTGTGTGGGATTATAGGGATAGCCATTCTAAGGATGGTGAGTTGAATAGAGAAAAGGGAGGTAAGAGATAGAAGTACTGTAGAGAAATAATAATGGAGTAGGAGTGAGGAGAAGGAGTGATTAGTGATGGATTGATTGGGCGGGTTGTGAGAGAAAGGGGTTGGGCGTAATAAAATATGTGGTTTGTATGATAGGTGCAAAATTTGGAGGGGTGTGTTCTGTGGGTGGATAAAAGTAGGAGCACTGGGGGCATGTGGGAATAGGGGGCAGGGTAGGGGAGTGGAGTGAGCCCGGAGGGCGAACGAAGCGGGATGAGACAAGAGAGAGTTCTGTCAAGGAAGACCATCAGTGAAGTCCAAGAAATTCAGCAGGTAAGTTTGGAAGAATGGGAGTTTGTAAGAGAGAGAGTGAGAGGAAAAATCAAGGCTGGTAGGAAGAGATTAAGGCTGGTAGAAAATAGCAGGAAAAAGGATACGTGGAACAAGGAGAGATGGTAAAAGGTCAGAGAAAAAGCTGGGGACAATGACCAAGAGGTGGGATTAGTAAGTTTATAGCAAATTGGAATACAATAGCTTATAGAGTGATGCCACCTAGTGGCCAGTAAGTTAATTGCAAGAGCAAGGGCTTCTATAGGTGATGGCAGGCTCAATGAAAGATGGAAATGGACCAGACAGAAAAGATAGGTAAGGAGTTAGAAGAAGGAATACATCAAGGAGATTAATTAGGTGTGGGGGGGGGTTGGCTGCTGGCTACCTTGACTAGGAAGCTTTGACTAACCTAGCAGTAGCTAGAACATTAATCAAGTTATACATAACATGTAGTTATAACGATACATACTTTCACTGGCTTATAGGAAGGGTAAAATCTCTCAGGGAGCCAGTAGCTACTTCTTTAGTTAGATTTTATTTCTGTGGCGTCCAGCAGATTAAATTCAGTTGTTTGGTGTGGGGGCAAACCGAAGCACACAGCTGGTAATAAAGAGAAAGAGAAGAAAAAAAGGGGGGTGAGGCATGCAACACATACAACAGGAAAATCAGGTAAAGGCTATTCTTAGATATACAGCATGCAATGTAACATTCAAAGAGTATTCTTGTTGGTGTAACAAAGCTCATATGTACTCTAATTCAGTATTACATTCTACGAGTATTCTTGTTGGTGTATCAAAGCTCTTATGCACTCTAAGCTACAATCTCATTCAGCTAATTGGAGTA
>NC_056729.1:827755377-827837877 GCF_019279795.1 Protopterus annectens | reverse complement strand
GAAATGATGATGGGAATGGCAGCATGACATAATCACTGACCACCACATAATAACCCCTTACTACATGTCATATCAACAAAGCCTCATATGTCGATGGAGGACAGAGGCTGGTACACCGGCCCATATGTGAAATAGTGTTGCCATACACTGAGCAAGTTGCTGTTGTCACAGGATAGTCTGCAACATACCCTTAGACAAGAATATGAAGTCAGAAACACAAATGAATGTAGCCACCTACTGATAGCACTCAACACACACACTGCCAGTGATATATCTGACACAAGGCCTGTGTGGTGGACAGACAAAACATAGGCCCACAGTTGAGAGCTATGCAGACTACAGTCCGTGTTAAACTAGTATTTACACACAAGCCCTGCAAAACAGGTGCTATAGAATGCATATACCAACACTACTCACACTCTGTCTGTAGTCCTGGAACCTTATACAACTATGTAGCAGCCCTGAGACTGCAAGTCCTCTTCTGAGAGGTATTGATACCTGCTGTCTGTAACACTGCTGCCCACAAGCAGGAAAGATGTCCACCATACAGAAAGGTAAAGGGACCACGCCCAAATGATGTAGGGATTTATAGTAGTGAGTTGTCATGACAGTGGTAATTGGAAATACTACACAGCATGCTATATGCAGGTAGCAAGTGGAGGACACTGATTGGTACAGAGGCCATCATCTGATCATGTGCTTCATCTACAAAAGCCATGCTGCAATCTATACTGGAGAAAGAGAGAGAGAGAGGGGGATAGAGAGAGAGAGGAGGGAGATAGAGAGAGGGGGGGGATAGATAGAGAGAGAGAGAGAGAGAGAGAGAGAGAATGAAAGTTTTGAATAGACATCATTCACACAACAGGTATGTGAAGTATATATGCCTGTAATTCACTGTAGTACTTGGGCCATAATAATGGGATAGATGATGTTGAATGATTTATATGTGATAGCAGGTGTTGTTGTTGTAATGATGTTCAGATGTAAGCCATCATAGTGTGTGTTGTGTAATGGAAAACATCTCTAGTAGTGTGGCCAATAACCAGTGATGGAGGTAATGGCATAATGATTAATACATGGGCTTCAGAGCCCACCACATGCAGGATACTAAAGTTAATGTGTAATATAGCATGCTGAAATGCCATAGGTGTGTAATTGATGTATCTGCAATCTTTCCATGTATATACCTCCATAATGTTAGGCTGTGTCCATATGTGGCACCTGTCTGTGTAGTAGCAAGGCAGAACACTCCAGCTGTGCAGGAAAGGTCTACCTGACATTGCAGACAGTCCAGAATGCCGACACCATATGACTGACATTCGGAATGCTGACAATGCGGAACCGGCATCTCACTATAGCGTGGAATGGAAAGATTTCCATTCATGCACTGCAATGCAATCTCGGAGTTGGTATATTAAAGTTATGGGGGATGTGGGGGGGCTAGCAGTTGAAAGGTAATTTTATTTTCCTTTTTCATATTCTACTTACGATGTCGAGTTTTCGGCTGTTGGTTTTATATATATATATATATATATATATATATATATATATATATATATATATATATATATATATATATACACTTCCCTTTTTTTGGAGTCACAGTGCTGCATGCTATGTGGTAGGGATATCACACACATCAAGCCACACAAATATACAGCAGTAAATATGTGCAACATGGACAGATATGTAACTTGTGAACCCCTTTTTGGGACCACATTGTACTTGTCTGTGAAGGTGGGATTGTGAATCCGGGTAAGGATAGCAGGTATATTTATGGAGGTGGGTTGGGTTGGTAGATAGAGAACAGAGCCTACAGGGGTGGTATATGACACATGTGGTGGGTAAACACCCTGGATGGTGAGTGTTATCTGCAAAGTGGAAGCCATATGAGCCCCCATATGGAACCAATGGGACCAAGGTTCCCACCCATTGCCAGTCACAACAACAGTTGCATGGACCTGAAGGTGCCTTGGCTGGAGGCTGAACAGGAGTAGCATGTGGACCCTGTGAGTGTGTACTGAAGGCCTCAAGGTGCTGTAGTATATCCCCCAGGTTTGTTTGTAGCTCCCTATGCACCAAACCCTGTACCAGACCACGGGTTACAGGATCATGTCTGTGTATGCCCCAGGATCATGTCTTTGTATGCCCCTGGGTGGGGGGACACCACCCCCTGAGGAGGTTCCACCTGAAGGTAGTGCAGACCAGTAGTTGAGGAGGCCACAGGGTGGTCACATATATGATGTGGCCTGGTAACATGGCCAGATTATTTTGGAGAAGTGTCTATGTTGCCAAATATCCCCTAAACATGCTACTGTGTCACTGTTATAGAACATATGTGGGTAGTAATATTCTACACAATCCCTGAACATGTCCAAAAGCATGCATAGATATTCCAAATAACACAGAATGTCAGATGTGCAGCAATCACATAGCAAGCATACCACATGCATATATGGAACCATAGTGGCCCTGACAATGCCATGCAGGTAAATAGTCTGTAACACACCAGCAATGATAGTGTCCACACAGGGAACATGGCCACAGACACATAGCGCAAAGTGTGTTACAATACAATACATATATATCCCACTGTTAACTAAGGTGTACCATACCTACTGAATTGTGTGAATAGTTTGTTGCTGCAGATCGGGGAGCAGAAATGCGTATTAAAAACTATGGTAACCTTGCTGTATGATTTGCTGAGACCTGTTTCCATCTTTATGTCTTTCAGGCAAGATGTCCTTAGGACGGCTTTGATCATATCCCGCAGAGGAAATGGAAATCATCCTCAGCTACCTCAGCAATCACTATGCGTTACTGTTTGGCAGGCATGCACATGAGCAGCAGGAGTGGACTGCCCTGTGGAACAACCTCATCCACAAGGTCAACGATGTTGGACACCATAACCGAAGTTATGAGCAGGTCTGGCATTGTTGTCCTGACCTGCTTCACAATGCCCACAGGTGTGCTGCTGCAGTACAAGGGGATCACCTCACAACAGGGGAGGTCATACAACTCATCCCCCCCAACATGTGTGGAACAGCTCCTCAGAAGCCTCGGGGCACCTGCCCATACCAATGTTCAACAAGTGTCAGACAGCATTTTGGAGGTGGGTGTTACCCACACATCAGCTGAGGAGCATGCAGGTAACACCACAGAGAACATCAGTAGATGACATTTGCATATGCATCTGCATCTGTATAGGTGGAGCATCTTCATCTTCATTTGCCTTTTCTTAGTTAGGGGTCACCAGAGTGGATCACCTGTTTCCATTTGTTCCTGTCCTCTGCATCTTGCTCTGTCACACCAACCACCTGTATGTCCTCTTTCACCACATCCATAAACCTTACCTTAGGCCTTTATCTTCTCATCTTACCTAGCAGCTTCATCCTTAGCATCCTATTCCCAATATACCCAGCATTCCTCCTCAGCAAATGTCCAAATCAATGCAATTCTGCCTCTCTGGCTTTGTCTCCAAACTGTCTAACCTGGGCTGACTGTTTAATATACTTTTTCCTAATCCTGTCTACCCTCATCACACCCAGTGCAAGTCTTAACATCTTTAACTCTGCCTTATCCAGCTCTGACTCCTGCTTGTTTGTCAGTGCCACTGTCTCCAACCCATATAACACAGCTGGTTTCACTACCCTCTTGTAGACCTTCCATTTCACTCTTACTGGTACTCGTCTGTCACAAATCACTCCTGACACTTGTCTCCACCCACTCCACCCTGCCTGTTCTCTCTTCTTCACCTCATTACCACACTCACCATTACTCTGAACTGCTGATCCCAAGTATATGAACTCATCCACCTTTGCCAACTCTACTCCCTGCATCGTCACCATTCCTCTAGCCTCCCTCTCATTCGCACACATATATGATGTTCTAGTCCAGCTGACCTTCATTCCTCTCCTCTCTAGAGCATATCTCCACCTCTCCAGGGTCTTCTCAACCTGTTCCTTACTCTCACTACATATCACAATGTCACCTGCAAACATCATAGTCCACGAGGACTCCTGTCTGATCTCGGCTGTCAACCTGTCCATCACCACTGCAAATAAGAAAGGGCTCAGAGCTGATCCTTGATGTAATCCCACCTCCACCTTAAACACATCTGTCACTCCCACTGCAGATCTCACTGCTGTAACACTACCCTTGTACATATGCTGTACCACTCTTACATACTTCTCTGTCACTCCTGACTTCCTCACACAATACCACAACTCCTCTCTAGTCACCCTGTCATATGCTTTCTCTAAGTCCAGAAAGACACAATGCAACTCCTGACCTTCCCTGTACTTCTACATCAACAGTCTCAGACAAACATCACATCTGTAGTGCTCTTTCTTGGAAAGAAACCATACTGCTGATCACTAATAATCCCCTCCCTTCTTAAACCAGCTTTCACTACTCTTTCCAATAATTTCATGCTGTGAATGTTCAATATTACCCCTCTGTAGTTACTACAGCTCTGAACATCACCCTTATTCATATACTCCAGTACCAAAACACCTTTATTCCACTCCTCAGGCATCCTCTCACATTCCAAGATTCCATCAAACAATCTGGTTAATCATGTCACTGCCATTTCCCCTAAACACGTCCAAGCTTCCACAGGTATGTCATCTGGACCAACAGTCTTTCCATTCTTCATCCTCTTCATAGCTATCAGTACCTCTGCCTTGTAGAGCATGCATATCTGATATGTCATAACTATTGTTTGTTGATACATAGTAGTAATAAACAGACGTGCATAAGTGCTAGTATTGTGGACTTGTACTGTTGATATACTGTAATGCTGCATGCACTTTGTAGCAATGCCACAGCTGTGGCCACTAACATTGCATCTCTCACACTCTCATGCAGGTCACTCCAGTATATCACCATGGCAGCAGCCTGTAGCTGGTGAGTATGGTTTATATTGATGCTTGCCAATACACCGGGCATGTACTGGCTATGGTATATGCCATGCACACATCTAACACACCTACCCTTAATGCATGCTGTACATGTTCATGTATTGTTGCTATTACATGCACTGTATCACAGTGGTGTCCATGATGGGGTATTGAAAAGGTATGTCAGATGCCTGCTGGATAGGTAACATCCTGTCATTGTGAAATTTGTCCACAAGGATTAACATAATGGTGGCACACACAGACTACAGTAGGGACACGTGTGAAACATCACCCCTGTACAGTGCACTACAGTTTATATTCCAGTATTACAATGGTAACTGTTACAGATGTACACTATTGCATAATGTATTAGTGTGGTCCACATTATTAGCTGGGACTTGGCTGTAACATGTGCTGTTCAGTGTATGGGACATTGCAAATTGACACACGTGTAACCCATACCTGTCAACCATCTGCAAAAAGCCTGAAGGTGGGGAGGGGGTGTCAGCATGACACACCAGTGGACTGCAGCAGGGAGCCATACGGATGGTAAGAATGGCTGTATCTGCACATAGACTGGGTCAGTAACTGTGGCAGACATAACTCTACACCCACAGAAATAGTGACGGCAGTGTGTGAACACCAATGGATGTGCATATGAGTAAACCTTGCAATCATGCAGAGTTAGGGAACATTTATAGGGCAGACTGACCATACACAAGCAAATGTAGATGAACCATGCTAGTATACCCCTGACAGGAATAGTGACTGCTGTAGTACACATAACAATGGGTGCAACAAAACATCATGATAATCATGTGTAAACATAGGCACACACACAACTGTATGCAACACGGTTAGCATCTGCACACCTAACACCTTTAATAGACACTGCATGTGGATGTACAGGACATATGGAACACATCAGGCTCATGTACTGTTAATATATGTAGCGATGTTGTCCCATGGCAGATCAAGGAATGGTGCATCACATCAGTAAGAGTGTGTAGACTACCCATAGCCATGTTATGATCCGGCAGTTGTCAGTGTAATACTATTGGATTGTTCATACATGGTCTGCTAATGTTGAGAGCTGTAAACTACACATCAAGCATTCACAACTGACATCTGAACACACACCATCCCAGGTATGTTTTGCTGGAAAACATAGGGTCTGTGAGCATTACAGCAGACATAACTAACACAGTACTACACATTCAGAAATGGGATGTACACCTGTGAGTTGTGGTGCACAGTACATGGCAGGGTGCATAAGAGGTGCACAGCAAAACTGTGTATATGGGTGCAGTGCTCCCCAGGGGAAGGGGTATCACCTACTAACACAGGCCATGCCTCACACACATGTATACTGTTGCTAGCATAGATTGACTATAGCTGCACTGCATGCTGTTGTGCACCATATGTTATGCATGTTGACAGATGGGAAATGGGAAGACTGTATGTATTATCATTGTGCAACTTCACCTGTATGTGTGTCTGTGTGTGTGTCTCTGTGTGGGTGGGTGTTCATGTTGTCTGTAGGTTCAATGTGGTGTAGAGGATGACGGATGCTGCAATTAGGATGTGTGTGCGTGCATGTGTGTGTGTTTGTGTGGGTGTACATGTATGCATATGTGTGGCTGTGGATTTTATGATATGGCAGTATTTCCCTTTGTGATAGTGCAGTACATGGACATGGACTGACACAAGACACAACAGGAATACTTGTCTGATATGTAATCACAGGACAGCTGATGGTCTAATAAGGTCTGTAGCATATAATGTGCATTGCGAGGGAAAGTAGATACCTGGTATACCCTCAATATCGCATACAGCAGGAAGGTGACTACCAGCCCATGTAGGCAGCACTACAGATGCATTGGGGAATTACTAGACAATAGCAGGGAGTGTGTACATATATCACAGTTGTCACATGATAGGTTGATTGAGCAGCATGTCAGGCATGTACTGAGCAATCCTTACACATGCCACTACAGTGTGTGACATTATGGAGGGAACATGGCAGCCCCTCACATATAGGGGCCAATCTCACAAAGTCCCAACATACACAGGATGAACACTGAATGACAGCAGTGAGGCCATGTAAACAGTACTACACTCAGGTCATGGAGTTAATGGAGTAACAGGTCTTGTGTTGTGGCCCCTTTTGTAGACATTTAGAGGAATGAGACATTAATGAGTGGCTTAATAAGTGTATGTCAACAGTCATGATGCATGATGGGCAACTTAAGGGAATACATGTGGGACTGTCTGTAGCATCACAGATAGGTAGGAGTGTGTGTGTGTGTGCGTGTGTGCGTGTGTGCGTGTGTGTGTGTGTGTGTGTGTGTGTGTGTGTGTGTGTATGTGTGTATGTATTATTATGTAATGCTGGACAGGTCTTAAAGTGCATTTCTTTTTATCCCCCACAGTTGGTGAGGTGGGTCAGGGTCCCTCCTGCAGGCAACCTGATGTTCTTGTGCACGCAGACACTGATGATGATGAGACCATGATTGAGGCACAGGTGAGTTTGTTAGGGGTTGACACAGCATCAACATTTGACATCCCCCTCTTAGCCACCCCACCCCTGCACACAGTTTCAATGCCTATACTTACCCCATCACCAACGGCCATAGCTGAGGGACAATTGGCAGCTAGTGGCAGTGCACAGGGTAGTGTGGTGACCATGCCAGCTGTGTCTGTCCACAGCAGGCATAGCCAGATTTCCGGCAGGCAACCACATAGGCGGATGCACCAGGGTGCTCATGGTAGGGCTGCTGGTCATCCTGCCCCTGGTAGAGGTGCCACAACTAGTACCAGCAAGCGCATGTTTCAGGCTATCATGAAGGCACAGGCACATATAAAAATGTACAACAGACAGGGCCTGAGGCTGCAGAGGGCTGCCTACTCATCTGTAAGTGACAACATCTGTGAACTTTCTGCTGCCCTCCATGAACAGAATGAGATCATGGATAGACAGTAGGGTGAGATGGTGGGCTTCCTTGACCGTGGTATGTCTGTGTTTGAAAACCTGTAGGGAGTGGTGCGATGGCCATGTGGACGTAGGCCAGAAACAACAACATCTGGCGATTGACATGGACGTACTAGGATGCCAAGCCACTCCTGTACTGGAAGTAGTAGCCCCAGCACATCACTGAGGGTGCTGCCCACACCACACCAAAGCAGGCCTCATGCATGTGGCCCTGGCCAGTCCAAGGTGGGACATGGTTCCAGCAGACATCTGTCATCATCAGGGGAGAGCAGTACCTCAAGGCCTGTACTTGCACGTGCCTGTGGAACCCCTGGCAGGCACAGTCAGCATGTGCATGGCCAGAGGTGGTGAACTGCACACCCTGCCAGGTATGGTCTTCAGCTGTCCAAAAACACCTGTATGGGCAGCCACGTGGCAGAACTGTGTGCATGCATACCCATACACTATACAAACACATATAGGGCAACTCTATACCGATATGCACCACATCACTATTTCCCAGCCAAATAATTAAACCCCTCACCCACACACATGGTGTCAAATGTATGGACCACCCTTGGCTTCTGGCAAACCAGAAACATACCCTGTGCATATGATGATGCCTGTGCCACATCCCTGTCGTCCATAACATCGATGCAGGGACAGGCTAATATGGTTCTGATGCACACAGTGACTCTAATACAGTGCAGCAATGTACTGCAATATAACATGTTGTCAGGAGTAATGTGTAATGCATACATGTCAGGTAGTGTAGCCATCCAGCGATGATGCATGTCAGCTGTTAGTAACACTGGGTGATTGTGATCTCCATAATGTTATCCATTTGTATTGTAGGTGTACATGTGTCAGCAGGAGGATGGTCTGCAGTCATATTCCACAAGGGTTATTGCACTGTGGTGACACCATGGCTGTGACTTATCCAGAGTACAGTTGCGCACATGTCACAGGATTGTCTAACAGTTATTGCCTGTGCCACATAGACAGGTGACCCACTGGGACATGTATAATCTGCTACCATAGGTAGACCCATCTACATACACGCACACTCTTAAATGGCAACACTGTGACTAGACCCCTACCTAGGTAGTAGTGCTACTGAACTGTGTGGCTTTCATTGCACACACAACACAACATTTAGGGTGAGGTGTGTGCCAGGTTATATGTTACATGCATAACATCCACAGACATGTACAGTATGGTAATGGTGGATGTAATGGTCATATATGGATAATACATAGTGTGACATACCATCATACACACATTGACAGACACATAACAGGCAGACACACATCCGAGAGACCTTGACCTATTGATGCTAACTAACTAGTCCATGTATCCAATGTGTCACAGGTAGGCTGCACACAGCACATGTGTAACTGGGCTGTATTTTGGTTTCAGTTACCTGTATGGTTGATGGTGACAGTGGTTACCATAAAGTGGTACATAGGGCATATACCAGGTGTAGCATGGTGTATTGGCAGTGTATACAGCACCCACTTCCCCCAGTGGTTATTGTGCTCACTGGAACCCATGATGACACTCTGACATACCGACTATCACACATTGCCCATGACTGCAATACAACCCATTGTATATCACAACAGTGGTACTACAGGGATATGCATCTAATGTACATGCCACAGGCATAGTAGTGTGTTGCATTGCCATGCCTCACCTATGGGGGGCAACACTCTGTACTACTGTGTGACAATTTGCAGTATATTAGGAATATGTGGACTCAGAATGGTGTACCCTACAAATATGCAGACTTGCACACATGCAGACACTTGCCAGACCTCAATGGGTTTTGCATGCCTTTCGACCCATTTGTAAAACACTGTTGTGCTGGTAATGCATGGCTCATGTAGCCATTAGGGTGAGGAGTGTAACTGGATGCATGTCATGTCCAACACAGCAGCAGCAACATCTTACTATGGCAATGGGTGTTGAGGTGGTTGTGAAGGCCGTCATGGAGTTCCGACCTACAGGTGTACTAACACGCACACACTGTTATCCTCAGTAATGCACACATATACATGTGTCAGTACTGTGGTGCATTGCTGTAGGTGGTCATAGCTGTGTCCATGGCTATTGTCCATGGGGAGATGGGTTGTGTAAGGGTTGTGTGTACATTGGTATCATGCTACCTGCCATGTGCCAGCAGGCAATCTATTGACAGACACCACTTTGGTGACCATCAGGGTGAGAGTGACATGCATCAGCCAATCCTCGGGGTGCCTTCTGCACATGGCCACTGAGGTGATCCAGTTGAAATGTATGTAACATGTATTACAACACATGCTTAGTGCCTATGTTGGAGACCTGTACCCAGGCATGTTCTGTTGACTGTGGTAGTGTAGTGTAGGTACCCATGGCAGGTGGTCTGTACAGGTTGTTGTCTCCTATATGTGCCAGTTAGTACACAGCTGGACAGACATGCTAGTGTCAATCAATCATAGGTTGTCTGTATGTATCCCAGCTGGATGCCTGCCATCTACACATCTGTAGAGAGACTCACAGACATCAGCTTGGCAAGTAGCTATGCAGTAGGATGAATGTGTCAACAGATGGATGTTTGACAACAATATGTATGCCTGTACTAAATGTTGTATGCCTTCATGTTCTTTACAGACAGTACTCTACAATGGCATTCCACATGTCTGATCATTATCCAGTAGAGGATATACACGGTGACACAGCCCACACATCAGGAACATAACACTGAGGCCTCAGAGTCCAGCTATGCCTGCAGGTGTGCTTGTTGTCAGTAGTATTTTTAGCACTCTACCCTTGCCTGGGACAGCACTGTCAAAAGTAGTACTGCCATGTTACACTAAATGCCAGTGTGACAGCATGTAACCTGGGTTACTACCCCTGCACGTAATACTTTCATGGGGATAACAGTGCTGTGCACGTCTGATATACTTGTGTGTCCCAGGCATGACACTCACACCCCTTGCTACTGTAATGACAGCACATAGATGCATGTATTGTACATGGCATTGCATACACTTATTACAGATGTCAATACCCAGGGTTTGACATTAACTTGTATGTTAAGCAGAGATTGTCTCTGAGTATACGATATGCCACAGAGTATAGCTGGAGATTTTTGAGATGGTCAGCATAGGGCATGTGCTTTAGGCCTGTGATACTTTTAGTGATGTATTTCTGTGGGCTTTGCAGCTGTTGCAGATGTCATGTGAGGTACATACTAAATGGGGCATTGTACTCTATGATGTGTGTAATGAGGGATGAGTACAGTGGGGCAACTACCTCTGTTTTCCTGAATGAAAAGTCATTAGTGATGAGGTGCACCGCATAGAAGGATCACCTCACTGTTGAAGTAATGTGGTTATTGAATGTGACACCACTGTCCACCTGTGTCTCTAAGTCTGTCATCACACCTTTGGTGTTTAGTGTACTGCCACCTATGTGGTAATTCATGGGTACATGGTATTTCCCAAAGGGGATAGCCACACATTTTTGGCCATTAAGCTTGTGCTCATGGCTCTGGCACTAAGCATCTGTTTCTGTAATGCCCTTTAGTAGAATACCTACATCATTTGGGGATTCAACAGTATCTCATGGTTTGCAGTCATCTGTGAACTTTGTTAGACAGGGTCCCATAATGTTTGCATGTACTTCAGAGAAGTAGACACCAAACATGAGCGTTCCCAGGATTGAACCCTGAGGTACTCCACTTGTCACTTGTTTGTAGCTGGTATTGGAGTCAGCTACTTTTACAGTGTGTGTTCTGTCATTAAGCCAGTTGGCAACACATCATGTGACGTGGAAATGTATGACCAGGTTAGTATGTTTATCTATGTTTCCAGAGTGGGAGATGGTTCCGAAGGCCTTGGTGTTGTGTGGACCGCCTTACCCCCTTCCACAACTCTGGAGACTGATTCAATGAAGTCAATCAGATTCAGGATACATGATTGGCCCTTCACGAGGCCAAACTGGGTGGGGTCCAGTGTTTGAGGCTTGCTAATGTCTTTGTTTATATGTTCCACTGTAATGCATTCTATTCCCTTGCAGATCAGGCTTGACAGACTGATGGGACAGTAGTTCCCGGGATCCAAGGTGGATCTCCCCATGTGGAGTGGGATAACAGTAGCTGTGTGCCATTCAGTGAGCATGAAGCCTAAGGCGATGCTATGATTACACATGACACATAGGGGAGGTGCAAGTTCATTTTGTAGTTCATGTAGTACACAGCCTGGAATGTCATCTTTTCCCATGGATGCAGTATTCTTAGCTGTGGAGAGTGCAGTTTCTACCTGTGTGGCCATGATTACTTGTATTTTGCAATACTTTGGTATTGAGATGTGCCCTTTAGGGGGTGAGAGGGGGGTGAATGTGGCAGTACGTTGATCTGCCAGGATATTGGCAAAATCCTTGGGATCAGTATATTTAATGCCATTCTGTTGTAGCTCAGATCAGTTCTGAGCATTGCCAGTTAGATTCTGGACATGACTATAGAATGTCCTATTGTTGTCTTTGGAATCTGTGGCTATTTCATATATGTAACTAGCTTTGGCAGATAATATGAGGGATCTCAGCTTCTTACTGAGGCTGGTAAGGGAGTTGTTTGCATCCTGGGATTATCCCTCTGTCTTCAACAGTCTCTTCCTTCTGTTGTACAATTTATGGCAGGGGTCCACCATATTGGCTCTCTTTGTTTGGAGGGGGGGGGGCATCTTGGTTCTATTTGTGATGGCACAATACATGCATGAGTGGATGTGCTCACACAGTGCCTCACTGTTGGATTCAGCAGTTGGTCTATCATCTCCCATCTCCACGGGTGTATCACAGTTTCTCCCATCTGACATGAGTAGCATGAAGTTGGCTTTGTAGAGGATTTTTACGAGGATGTCCTTCCTGGGGTTTGAGGTTGGGATGTGGATGTCGACAGTAAATAGCTTATAGTCAGACCTGACCAATGAGGGGGTGACCACTGGTGTTGCTGCATCTATTTCCCATGTTGGTAATGACCAGGTGTAGGATATTGGAGCCCCTGGTTAGACAATGGGTTACGTGATCCAGGGTGTTGGATTCCATGGCCTCCAAGAACCACTGGGTAAAGGCATTGTTACCTGAATAGTTCTCCCAGTTAATGACGGGGTAGTTTGAATCACCCAGTATGAGAGTTTTTGGTTGTATCTCAATAATTCCAGTATGTTTAGTAAAGTGTAGTGAGGATCTTGGGTCATGGTGGGGGAACTGTAGCAAGCTACAGTTTGGATTGCAGTCTTACCTAGTGTTAGTTGCACCAGGAGATGTTCAGATGCATTGTGTTGGGAACCAGCATGGATGTGTGAATAACTTTATTGAATATGGACACTCCTCCTCCTGTAGTGTTGTGGTCTTGTTTTGGTGGCTGAAATGTGTGGTAAGAGTGGTAGCCTAGTATTTCAGGGGTGCTTTCTGGAGCATTGAACCAGGTCTCAGTTACAGGACAGATACCAATGTTCTCCATTTGTAAGTGTGCCTCAAGAGAGTACATGTTTAGGATAAGATTTCATGCTTTGAGTAGCATTACCTTCAATTTTGCATGCTTGTATCTGTTACAGTGGTGGTTTTGTCCTTTGAACCTTGCCTAGAAAAGGCACTATAGGGTGGCAAGAGCATTAGCCAGTAACCTGAATCCCAGAGGCAACAGGTGCAGACCATCTCTGGCAAGACATTGTGATTTGTCAATCATATCATCCCAGGCAGACAGATACTGGATCCACTTTGAATTACATCAGAAGCTTAGCCAATTGTTGAAGTCATTGCTGTGTATATGTGAGTGTTTACATGTGTGTGTGTATATATATATATATATATATATATATATATATATATGTGTGTGTGTGTGTGTGTGTGTGTGTACATATATATCTCCATATATGTACGTGGATATCTATATGTCCATATGGGTCTACCTGATAATGGCAAAAGCTGGAAACGCCGACAACGAGAACACTGACACCAGAGGATCGACAATGGAGATGACCGGCAGTTGAAAATCCCGACGCTGACAACACCTACATGTCAAACAAGCACTAGTGTATAAGTATGCAGTAGTGACGGACGGCAGGGTTAGGGTGCAGGTAAGGTAAGTCTGCGATAGTGATGGACTTTAGGGTTAAGGTGCGAGTAAGGTAAGTGTGCGATAGTGACGGACTTTAGGGTTAGGGGCGGATTACGCGAGTTAAAGTTAGGGTGTGGGTTAGGTGATTGTGGGATAGTAACGGACCTTAGGGTTAGGGTTTGGGTTAAGGTTAGTGCATAGATAGTTGTGTTTATAAGGTTTAGTGTAGGTTTGTAAGGTTTTTGGTGTGCTTGTGTCATGTGTGTGCTTTTTGGACAGGGGATTTGTTTTGTTTGTTGACTGTTGGGATTGTGGTTTGTCGGGCATGAGAAGTTTCTTGTTTTTGAACTTTTGGTTTTGTGGTGTCGGTGATTTCATTGTCAATGTTTTTGCATGTCGGTGTTTTCAGGTAGACCCATCCATATATGTATGTTGATATGTATATGTGTATATATCTATATAGATATGTGGATAAATATGTACACATGTATGTTTACCAAATGTCCAGAACATGGAGTGGAGTCCTACCTCAACACCAATAGTCCCAACCACTTAGTGCAAGGGGATGTCTTGGATGTATTGCAGGTATATATGCAGACAACCCCTATTACAGTAGCAACAGTTTGCATATATACCTGCAATACATCCATGACATCTCCTATTACAGTAGCAACAGTCTGCATATATACCTGCAAGGGGATGTCATGGATGTATTGCAGGTATATATGCAGACTGTTGCTACTGTAATAGGGGTTGTCTTAACAGACATGTCGGGTGTGGAAGGTCACATCTGCTGTAGACATGAGTGCCATTGCCTATGAACAGACATCCTAAGGACATCATAGTACATTACCATGCTAGTACAGTAATGATCCTGTGGACTACATCAGGGATATGACCAATATATGTGGACAGTCTGGCACTCTGTAGGCAGTCCTGACATGTGCACATGCCCCCTTCATGCATGACATATGGACCATGCCTGACAATGGTGATGTGACTAGCCACGTACATGGGTATATCACAGTACTATACTATATATGCCCATACAGTTTATGCACGCACACAAGTCAGTCTGTCCTGACACACAATACCTGGTGGTGCAGAGGTCACATGGCCACATACTACCCAGTAGATGCTGACATACATCTGTACAGCACACCACTGCTTTGTCAGAAATACACAACAGTTATGGTGGCCTGGCAGCAGTATGTCTTGCAAATAAATGGACATAGCACACTAGGCTGTTAGGCATGTCACTAAGCACTGTGCAAACTACAGGAAGACTGCCACAACACTGGACTATATTTTGTATGGGGGAATACACAAGTACCTGCAATTATAGTGGGCTCCACATGCAGGTCACAGCACAGTGTGGCAGACACCTGTGCGAGTGTATACCCACATCCAACGTCAAACCAGCTACAGACACATGTGATACACAAGCTTAATATGACACTAAAATGACTGTCTGTTAAACGCCATCCTCATATGTGCCACTCACACAGTAACCATTTATACACTGGTCATGGCACAGTGTGGTCCAATGGCTGTCTGTGGTATGGGACACGTGTGTCTGGCCCTACAGACGTGACCAAGTCGGGTACCATACACTGGAGCAGCATGTAGCATCAGATAGAACAGGACCATTAGCAATGGCATCTACTACAGTCTGGTACGTATGCGCAATACACATACTGTCATCAATAATCCTAACTTGGGGTTCTGCAACCTGTGGCTCTGGAGCCACATGTAGTTCTTACAACCCACTGTAGTTGCTCCCTGTACCTCTGAAGATTAATGACCACTCTACCACACCAAACACACACACACACACACACACACACACACACACACACACACACACACACACACACACACACACACACACACACACAGATCAAGCAATCCCAACATACAAACACAATTATGGACATACGTCAGATATTGTTCTTATACACTTAGTCCTTTTATATTTAGTATAACTATATGTGTAACCTTATATGCTCTGTTATCTTCATTTTAGGGGTCAAATAGCTGTTGTGGCTCCTGATTACTTTCATTTGGTGGGGGAGTGACCATACATGGCTCTCTGGATGGTGAAGGTTGCAGACCCCTGCCCTACATACACAGACCACAGTACTGTACACACAACCACAGAACGTCCAAGTAATGTCGTCAGAAACACCACTACTATACACAGTATGTCCAGGAGTCTGTTATCTGACTGGCTTATCGGGTATGATGTCAATGGATAATGGTGTACAGAAAATATGCACCATATATATGTGGTCTTCATCTGCACAACACATGTGTGCTCCTCTGCAGTCTAAAGGTCAGTGTATGCAACAGTGTTATATGCCCCTGTAAGTCAGACTATGGGGTGGGGTATGCACCATAACTATCCTAGGGTGTTACAACATGTGAAGTATACCAGTATTCAGCTGGCTTAAGGTATACGGATGTACATTACCGTACTTTTCACCTTGTAAAAATTGCTGGCCTACTGCTTACTGCCATATGGACTCTTCAGTTTGTCAGTGTGATTGTGATGATTGCAGGTATGCATTGTTATGTAACAAATACCTCCCATTGTGTCACCCTAGGTATTTTCCCCCAAGGGGTTGCGTACACAGTGTATTTAGAGGCTGCTGGGCTGTACATCTGCATTACTTACTGCTGAATGATTTTTATCCTGAGGCCCAGTCTGTCATTCCTGTTGTACTAGTTGACGCCTTGGCATGGACACCAACATATATTATGCTTTCGGGTTAATGTATTAAATGATCTGTTTGAGAGTTGCATTCATCTGTATTTCAAAGTCTACACAGCTATATGACATGGCATATACCACTGTAATAGTGCACTTTAAAATGTATGTAAACCTGTGTGTGGTGTTACATCCTTTGACTTCTCTGTAGGTATATGTTTCAGGCAACAATTGTCATTTGTATGGGTGACTCATACACTATCCATCTGATGAGGTTGCAACCGTAGGGATACTGGCTGTTCAGTGTGGTGTACACCCATTAATTATGTATTATCCTAGACATACCTCTGTGTGTGTATGTGTAGTCACACACACACATATATATATATATATATATGTATATATATATATATATATATAGATATATATATATATATATATATATATATATATATATATATATATATATGTATATATATATATATATATATATATATATATATATATATATAGAGAGAGAGAGAGAGAGAGATGTATCTGCATACCTCTGTCTGTGTATATGAATCTTAGGAATGTTTATTGCTTACACGTTGTACATTCACTATGGTAGCCAGACTGTACTGTATATGTTATCGATACCAGCCTCACATCATTCAGGTGGCATAGCTTACTGTTAACATCTTGTGGCCCAACATCCCACTCTCACCTGAAAAAAAAACAAAACAAAAGGGCAATTTGTTCCCACAAAAAATCTCGCCCTATAGATAGCTGTCCATTCCGCACATGTGTCCACTGGACACATGTAATCCGGTCTAATTGGCATCACAAATTATTTTTGTTGACCTCACCCCTTCCCAGGGGTTTGAGTGCCCAAATTTACCTCTAGATTCAGTGTATATGCACAGCTGTTGCTGTAGAAGAAATGGGCAGCTATAGACATTCCCTTCTCTCTTCCTGCACATCCTTAGCTATTTTCCCTACTGTCTTTCCCTCTTTGTGCCCCTTTTTTCACTACTTTCCTATCAACCCCTTTTTCTTTACTTTTAAAAAAATTAGCACAGGCGTAAGCGGGAGTAAGCACTTTTAAGCAGCAGTGAGTGGGTTTAAGCCTGTTTGCATGGGAGTAAGCTGTGTCTACACAGGTTAAGCAATATAGAAGCTAACTGAGTATAAGAAACTGTAACCGGAAGATAGCAGTGCTTACCTCCACACAAACCCAATTACAATTGCTTTAAAGTGCCTTAATCACACTGTATCCAATGGCCTGTATTCTGTCCAGCAACAAAATAAACAGCCTCTGCAAGGATTGAGCCCAGGACCCTATGCACCACAGACAAATTGATTTACCACTAAGCCATGACAGATATACATAAGTCTGCCATTTTCAGAAACATATCATCCAGTCCAGTCATGCTACAATACAGAGAATGTAACCAACATCTAGATGTATGTGTGTGTAAATATAATAATATCTAAACAGATACAACATATATATATATATATATATATATATATATATATATATATATATATATATATACATATGTGTGTGTGTGTATTTAGAAATATATACGTATATATAAATATATATGAACATAAATACATGCAAATGCCTACATCGACACATATATATGTCGACACCTATATGAAAACATATGCACAGCAAGGTACATATATGTCTGCAGGTATATATGGACATAGTCATACATATGTAAGCTGAGATATATATATATATATATATATATATATATATATATATATATATATATATAGATAGATAGGTATATGTGGCCATACATCTGTAGATAGCAATGGTAGATTAACAAAAACAAATATGTCCACATGCACCGTTAATGGGGTTGAGAGGCCCCAAACAATATATGTCTTGTATGAATAGGCATACCCCCCAGCCAAACACGTCTGCCCTGCAATACCCTACCCACGTATCACATAGTTCACAAAGTCAGTGTGCCACACAGTCACAGCCCTTAAGGCTAAACAACGCACCTAATACACTTGTAATAGGTGACTCTATTGTCAGACACACTGACATCCCTCTCACCGGGCTGAGCAAGGAGAAGGTCACTGTAAGCTGCCTGTCGGGTGCCAGGATCCGCCACATAACACAAACATTCAGGTCACTCCAAAGCAAGTACAAATATGACTCCGTCATTGTCCATGCTGATGTGAATGACCTGAGACGTACCTCCCTGGATTACATGAAAAGAGACATAGAGGAGCTCTCTGATCATGTGGCCCAGGCCAGTATGACCCTGACCTTGAGTAGCATCTTACCCTCACCAAGAATGATACCACAGTATAAAGACAAAATGATCAATTTCAACAATTGGCTAAAGTATTGGTGTCACTCAGAAGGGATCCAGTGTCTGTCAGCCTGGGATGACATGCTTGACAAGCCACGTTGCTTCGCTAAGGACGGCTTGCACCTGTCCCCCCTGCGTTTTCAAATACTGGCCAAGGCTCTTGCCATCCCCATAGTGCCTTTTTTAGGCAAGGCTCAAAAAACAAACCCACCTCCTTAGACAACACAAGGAAAAAGAAACTAAGGGTAATGCTGCTCAATGCCAGAAGTCTAAATCTCAAGATGCACGCACTCGAGGCTCTCCTCAGTATGGAGAATATCGATATCTGTGCAGTAACAGAAACCTGGTTCAAGGCTCCTGAGAGCACCACAGCACTACCAGGCTATACCTCATACCATGCTTTTTGGCCCCAAAACTCAGACCGAACCACAAGAGGAGGGGGAGTATCCATATTCATCAAAGATACCCATACCTCCAGGCTAGTGGCACTGCACAAAGCATCTGAGACCATCCATGTGTAACTAACAGTGGGCAAAACTGCCTTCCATTTTGTAGCCTGCTACAGACCACCCTCCCAAACTCAGGAACCCCACTTGGTTTTCCTGAAGACACTGGAGAATATGAAGGTCTCTCCAAACACCATTATATTGGGTGATTTTAACTACCCAAACATAGACTGGGAGCACTACTCAAGCCCCAACACCCTAGCCCAACGGTTCCTAGAATTTATAAACTCAAATGCTATGGAACAACTGGTCATCACTCCCACAAGAGGGAAAACATATTGGACCTGATCATCACCAACACAGGGACTCCATGTTCCATACTAGAGGTATACCCCTCATTGGTAAGATCTGACCATAAATTAATCACTATGGACATCCATATCCTGTCCCCACCCCCAGCAAAGGAAACCATGGTCAAAAACTTCTCAAAAGCAAACTTCCCACTTCTCAAAACCAAGGTGGATTCCTTCAAAGCCCCAGGGCCAGTGGAAAATACGGCCCAAACCGCAGAATCCTTTACAAACGCATTCTATGGATACCTACAGGAATGCATGGATCGTGCTATCCCAAATAAAACCAAGACACACTCCTCCAAAGGCAGGAAACCTGTCTGGTGGACCCCAGCCATAAATAAGCTGTACAACAGAAGGAGGAAGCTACTACATGATAGAGGAAAATCCCTGAAAGGGAAGGCAACTCTGATCAGTACTAGCAAGAAACTACGATCCCTCATAAAATCATCTAAGGCTAGCTTCGAAAGAAAAATTGCACAAGACGCTAAAGATAATCACAAGGCTTTCTTTAGTTATGTCAGAAACCTGGGTGGAAACTCCCAGTTATGCTCTGAGTTAGTGCAAAATGACAAAAAATACACTGAACCCACAGACATTGCCAACATCCTGGCAGACAGGTTCAGTGCAAACCCCCCCCCCCCCAAATGAGCAAATGACTATCCCAATAGACTGTAGCCTCCCTGACATCACAGATGCACAGGTGAGAGCTGCCCTCTCCAAAGCAAAAAACACAGCATCAATGGGACCGGACGGTGTCCCGGGCTGCGTTTTACGAGCTCCAAGAAGAACTGAACTCTCACTTAAAATCACTGTTCAGTCTCAGCCTTACAACAGGATATGTACTCAAAGAATGGCGTACAGCAACAGTGGTCCCACTCCATAAAGGTGGTGCCACAATGGACCCCGGAAACTATCGCCATATAAGCCTAACTAGCCTGGTCTGCAAAGCTATGGAGCGTATCATCATGGAACTCATAAACATAGACATTGGGAACCTCCAAACACTGGATTCTACCCAATTCGGCTTTGTTAAGGGCAGATCTTGCCTCTTGAATCTGGTCAATTTCTTTGAAACAGTCACCAAGGCCATAGACGAAGGGAAGGTAGTCCACACAACCTACCTTGACCTTGCAAAAGCCTTCGAAATAATACCCCACTCGGGCATCATAAATAAGCTCACCAGCTTAAATATCAACCCCTATGTCACAAGATGGGTTGCAAACTGGCTTAGGGATAGAACCCACATGGTCAGAATTGCAGGTGCCATGTCAGACTCTAAACCAGTTACAAGTGGCATCCCAAAAGGCTTAGTCCTGGGACCTCTCTTGTTCGGCATATATTTCTCTGAGGTACAGGCTAACACAGGAGGACTATGGCTGACAAAGTTTGCAGATGACTGCAAACTGGGGGCCATAATCGACTCACTGGCTGACACAAGCATCCTCCAAAAAGGCCTCACAGAGATGGATAACTGGTGCCAAAGCCATGGCCTAAAGCTAAATGCCAAAAAGTGCATAGTCATCCCCTTTGGGAAAAACAAAGTGCCCACAAATTACCAGGTAGGTGGTAATCCATTAAGTACCGAAGAAGTAATTAGGGATTTGGGGACCCAAGTAGATGGCAATCTCTCCTTTGACAATCACATTGCCAAAGTGGTTAGAAAGACATTCTATATAGCCCACCTTATCACAAAGGGGTTCACATTTAGATCAAGAGAGGTCATTGTGCCCCTCTACTCATCAATCATCAGGCCCATAATTGAATACAATGCCCTATTTGGGATGTACCTTACCCGACACCTGCTACAACTAGAAAGACCCCAAAAGTACCTCAACAAGAGGATCAAGGGACTCAAACAGATGCCCTACGCAGTTAGGCTAAAGAAACTCCAGCTCTACTCAGTTGCTTACCGCCTACTCAGAGGCGATCTGTGCCTGACGTATAAAGCCATGGCCAACCCAGAATTAATGGACATGCTCCACCTCAAGAAATCCAAATCCATCAGAACTACACGCTCCAGTGACTTAAACCTCAGCACAGAAATAAATAGAACATGCTGGAGGGACAGATTCATATCCCAGAGGCTCCCCTCACTCTGTAACAAAATCCCAATCCATGTTAGACAGAGCCCCTCAATGACCCTCTTCAAGAAGAATCTTGACATTTGGATGGGAGATCGTAAATTTACCCCTGGGATCCCTTCTGTGTCACTGCTAGACAGAGGCATGGTAAACTAACCTTAAATGGGCTATCTTCTGTGGCCAACTATACAGAGGCACATTCAACTAATCTAAGAAGAGTGGCGAAAGCCAAACACACTCTGGCTAGGCTTGTAAATGCCCTAGGGCAGATAGCCTAGTATCAACCTATAAACCTATGAACCTAAGTGTTGCAGATCCCATAACCAGGACCTGACATGACTTGGGCACAAGATGTTAACAGTACTACATCCCACCTCTATGATATCAGGCTGGTATTGGTAACATATCATGCAGTACAGTCTGGCTCCCATAGGAAATGTAAAATGTGGAAGTTATCAACATCCCCAGGATACATATACACAGACACATATATGCAGATACAGATATACACACACACACACACACACACACACACACACACACACACACACACACACACACATATATATATATATATATATATATATATACACACAAGTGACTACACATTCACATGCAGAGATATGTACAGTAAGATACATATGTAGGAGGTGCACAAAATATGGAACAGCCACTATGCCTACAGTTCACACCTGAACAACTGGATACTGTATGGGCCACCCATACAAATGACAATCATTGCCTGCAACGTATACCCACAGAGAGGTCATAGGAAAAAGCACACACACACAGGTTTGCAAGAATGGAAAACCTTTATTTGTGTACTATTACAGTTTTAGATAATATTCCTACTGTAATTGGGATTGTCTTCACAGACATGGTGTGTGTAGGTGGTCACATCTGCTTTTCACATGTATGCCATTGGCTACTGACAGACATCCTAAGGACATCATAGTAAAGTACCGCTGCGAGCATGTGCTGCCCGTCGACTGCAGCAGAGATATTGGCCAACATGTGTAGACATTCTGACACACTCTGTACAGTCCAGAGGTATACACAGAACCCCTTTAGTGGAAAACATGTGTACAATGTCTGACAACATGGCTGTCATGTAAATGGGTAAAACACATAACAACTGGTATACAAATGCCACCATAGGTTATGCATTCACACACACCTGTCTGGCCTGACACATACTACCCGCTGTTACAGGGATGCTATGGCCACATACTACCCACTAGATATTGACATACATCTGTACAGCATCTCACTGCTCTATTTAACATACATGACTGTTAAGGGAGGCCTGCCAGCAGCACATCTGGCAAGTATCTGCACATGACATCTCACTGGATAAGTATAATAAGCTGCTAGGCATGTAACAATGCACTGTGCAGACTACATGCAGACTGGCACAACACTGGCCAACATCTCCTATGGGGGAATGCACATGTACCTGCATATATAGCAGGCTCTACAGGCATGTCATAGCACAGGTTAAGATACACCTGTGTGAAAGTGCATAACCACAACCAATGAGAATAGAGCCACATCCACATATGGCAAGCTAGCATAATATTACAGCATATGGACTATCTGTTCAACACCGTCCTCATATGTGCCACTCACACACTAACCCTATATATACTGGGCCATGGTATAGGACGTGAGTGTATGGCCCTACAAACCTGTAAGCCAATACGGTAACATACAGTGGAGCAGCATGTAACATCAGATAGGACGGGACCTAGGACAATGACAACTACCACAGTCTGTACACAGGCCAAGGTACATATTAACAATACACACACTGTTGACATTCACCATAAGTACACAGACCTCAGTGCTGTACAAACAACCACAGTATGTCCAGGTTATGTCATCACATATAACCCCTACTGTACAAAACATGTGTAGCAGTCTGACATCTTACTGGCTTGTTATCAGATATGATAACACTAATTATGGTGTACAGCACATACGCACCTCTTCATGCATGACATATGTGCAAAGGTTGACAGAGTTGGGGCTGGAAGAAAATACACAGGGCCAATATTGACAAGTTGCTATGATAACCTCATACATTTATTGTTGTAACAGTGTTTCTTGCAACATATGTCCTATGAGGGATATGACATCAGTAACTATCACGGCTTTCATCATCTACAGACTGCAATCCTCACACTACCTTCTGCAGTCCACAGATAGATGCTCCATGGGTAACACATGAAACCAAAGGCACAACACACTGCCCAGTCTGCAGATGACCCTGCAGATGGGGATTCCTCATAAACATAGAACTGACATGGCAGGTACTGAGACATGTGGACAGCCATATCCACACACACACTGTTAAACCAACATTACTCCAAATGCAATATAGCAGCACTTACAGTCTGTAGTCAGGTCAGGCACACCCCCCTCCTGTGTGTTGCCCTGTTTCCACAGTGTATGTTGTTAGAGGTAAATCCCCAATCCATCTGAGATGCTGTTTGCCAAACAGATCTAGTTCCTGCTCACAGTGAATGAAAAAGGCCAACACCAACATGATGCTCCTAGATATTGGAGTGTTTCCATGCGATTGGCTATGGGAATGTTACCACAGCTGTTCCACATGCAATCAGCTAGGAGAGGGCTGAAATTCATGCAGAGGCCATCAGCTGATCATGAGCATCACTTAAAATACATATGCTGCTGGCTAAGCAAAGCAGGTGTAGGTCTCCACATCCACCAGAGAGGTAGTGGGAGAGGCAAACCGAGGCAAAGACAAGTCAGGGAGGGGTGGGAGAGTAAAACCTAAGCATGCTTGTGTCAAACACCTACCAACACAGAGTATCAAACCCCTGATGACTATGTAGTGTTATTATTGGATGCGCCACATGGGTTACCTACTGTGGAGCCCTTAGAACATATATGTGATGGTGAGTGACATCTGCAACAGGCATATGGTAGCTATAAGGTAGGTGACATACACGTGCCTGTCCGCATGAACAGGTGTCACCATCAACACAGCCACACTATCACAGGGATGCACACACATTGACACACTTGGCAGGGCCAGGATTAAAACTCATCAGTAGTGGGATTGCCACAACACATCACTGTGCAGGTATCACATGCACCACATGGGTCATACGGAGGTTGTATGGGCAAAGGGTATGGGGAGGTGTCTGACATCAGACAGCATGCTTCAGGATGCCAATGGGGGTTGTAGTGAGTGTGGATGTGAACATATGCACCATACAACACACACACAAAAACACAGGGTGCCAGTACTGACATGCATAGGTGCATGCCTGCATGGGTGTGTGTGGTGGTCGACTGTGCCAGATGGCTATACAAGGCTAGGTGATGGGTATACCTTGGCATCAGGCCACATGACAATGGTCAGCATTATGGCTCAGGACTGTGTTTTCTGCATTTGCCCGCACATATTGGTATTGTATCCCCCATCCACTCACCTGGGTGACTATTGTGTGTGGCCAATGCTGTGCATCGCTTGCCATGTATGTGTTCCTTAGTCCATGACATGGATGGTCTGTGGGATGTGCACACCTCCTACATGCATGTAAAGTGAAATGTGGAACTGTAATTGGGGTGTCTGGCCCATGTTGTGAACACAGATTATCATCAGATGTGCCAGTCTTGCCCACCTGTGGTGAGAACTGATAATGGGCAACAGGTTTTCCCTGCACCTACATCGATAGCATGCTAACGGCATTCCATGGTGTCAATGGCATTTGTCCATACAAGGCATGTTGTCAGGCATGGTGTGTCCTTTGTGGGTCACGTGATGGCACCACAGGTGTTGCAGGTGTCCATTGAGGAACATGGGGAGGGTGCACTGTCTGCATGTACATGCATATTGGACAGATGGACAGGGTACCATGCCCTCTTTTGCCCACTGCTATCACTCCATAGTTAATATCAGTGGCCAGTATGCAGTGTACTACCCACATATTGGCTGTTGCCACATGGGTTGAGAGTGTGCGCTGGGTAATACTGGAGTTGCTAACTGTGATTGCCTGGCCTTGATGTCACATGTATGGGTATGGCTGTGCACCCCAGCCTCCCAGCTATTTCACATCTGTTATCCCTGTATGGAAGACATTGTGATATATAGTAGGGACACCATATAAGAATTATGCAAAAGCCGCTCCATATTGGCCACAGGTATCACACACTCCCAACCACCTCCACACAGGATACGAGTTACAAACCCACACATGCACACATACCTGTCATGTCCGGGAGTAGAACCCCTAACTAGTTTATTCCACTACAGCACTACGCAGTTATAGTACATTCCACGGAGATTATTGGAGTGCCCTTTCTCCAAAGATATATATCACATTGGATGACATCAGCAGCATTGCCAAAGTAGGACATTTTAATTATAGTGAGTGTGACTAGCCTAAAATGCATTGCTCCCTACACAGAGAGTGACACACACACAAAGCATCCACAACCAACATGCGTGGGTATAGAACCCCTAACAGAAGTCTATATCACATTACAGCATGGAGCTGTTGTTATAGGACACACCACAGAAATCACTGGAACATTCTTTTCCCACAGGTGTATTTCACAATGAATGACATCAGCTAGATTGCCAAAGTAGGACATTCAAATTGTAGTGAGAGTGACTTGCCTAAAATGCATTGCTTCCTACAAAGACAGTGACACACACACAAAACATCCACAACTGACATGTGTGGGTATAGAACCTCTAAGGTCTATATCACACTACAGCAAGGAACAGTTATAGGACACACCTCGGGGATTACTGCAGAACTCTTTCCCCAAAGGTGTATTTCACAATGAATGACATCAACAAGATTGCCAAAGTAGGACATTTGAATTGTAGTGAGTGTGACTAGCCTGAAATGCACTGCTCCCTATCCCCCATCCACAACCAACATGTGTGGGTAGAAAACCCCTAATAGAGGTCTATATCACACTACAGCATGAAGCTGTTATAGGATGCACCACAGGGATTACTGGAAAGCTCTTTCTCCAAAAGTGTATTTCACAATAAATGACATTAGCAGGATTGCCAAAGTTGGACATTCGAATTGTAGTGAGTGTGACTAGCCTATAATACATTGCTCCATACACAGACATTGAAACACACACAAAATATCCAGAACTACCATGGAACCCTACCACAGCTTTAAATCATACTACAGCAGTATGCAGTTATGGCAAGTGCTATGAAGATTACTAGGCTACAACCTTCCCAGAGGTGTATTCCTAGGTGGGTGACATCAGCAGCCTTGCTAAACTTGAGCATATGAATTGTACGGAGCATGAGTACCCTAAAAGGCATTGCTTGTTACACAGACAAACACAAACACACACACACACACACACACACACACACACACACACACACACACACACACACACACACTTACTATGTCTGGGAGTTGAACACCTACCTAACTACTTTATCATACTACAGCCATACACAATTACAGGATGCACTACAAAGATTACTGGGTTACAACTTTCCCAGAGGTGTATTTCTAGGTGGATGACATCATAACCCTTGCCAAAGTTGAGTATATGAAATGTAGGAAGTGTGAGTACCCTAAAAAGCATTGCTTTCTACACAGACAGACACACACACTTGCAATGTTGGGGATTAGAATACCTACATAACTACTTTATCACACTACAGCTTTGCAAAGTTATGGGATGCACTACAGAGATTATTGGGCTGCAACTTTCCAGAGGTGTATTTCTAGGTGGATGACATCAGCAGCCTTGTAAAAGCTGAGCATTTGAATTGTTGGTAGTGTGAGCATTGCTCTCTCCACAGTTAGAGACAAACAGACATACACACAAACACTCACTCAATTTGCAAGTATGGGAATAGAACTTCTACCTAACTAGTTTATCACATTATAGAAGTACATAGTTATGGCACACCCCACAGAGATTACTTTGCTAATATTCTCCCAAAGGTGTATTTCACATTGGATGACGTCAGCAGGCTTGTCATGGTAAGGCTATGGGGAGGGCAGTATGTGTGCATGGGCCATAACCCATTCATCTAGGGGTTGACACACCACATGCGGGTGCACACAGGGTTATATTTCACAGGTACGTGTATACAGCTGCTAGATGACTACTTCCTTGTACAGTCATGTTGCACATCTGGCACATGCACCACATAGTCTGTCATGCTGACAGACACTGCTGGCTAGTATCTGCAGTGAGTGACATTTGCATTTCATGTGTTTGGGGCCCTTTGGCTGTGTGCTGGGTGGGACAGGCGTGGATGGCTCCTTGTCAAAGCCACCCTCTTCCACACATCTATGTCCGTCTACCTTTGGCTTATTATAGTGTGTTGTCCTTACATACATGTCTGTATTCCTATCCACTGTGTGTGCAAGGCATGAGTGGTGCATACTGACGAGTCTCTGCACTAACAACTGCGACTGCCATATATGTCTGGTCCACTGGTGTTTACAGACATGGCCTTCATATGTTTAAGTGTGTGAGCATGCCCAGTATGACCTATCAGTATGTTGTTGACTGACATTGCCTTCATTTCTCTAAGTGTGTGAGCATGCCAGTATGGCCATCTGTATTGCATGTGTGGATCGAGTCCAGGTAGTATGTACTGCAGTGCTGAAGATTGTGTTGTACACCAACTGGTAGCATGCTGTCTGTGCAGGGTATCTATCGATCATTTCACATTGACTGTTACTACACTTCTGCATAGCAGGGGGGGGGGGGGCACACCTGACTGTTTCTACATTTCTGCACAGGATTGCGGGGCACACCTGACTGTTACTATATTTCTACATAGGATGGGGGGCACACCTGACTATTTTTACATTTCTACACAAGATTGAGGGGCACACCTGACTGTTTCTATATTTCTACGTAGGATTGGGGGGGTACACCTGACTATTTCTACAGTTCTACACAGGATGGGGGGGCACACCTGACTATTTCTACAGTTCTACACAGGCTGGGGGGGAGGGCACACCTGACACTTGTACACATTTGCTAGGACTGTACTGGTATGTCGGGTACTCCATTTCAGTCTGTAGTCTTACCTATCATGCTGGCTAAAGGCATACCAGTGTACTACAGATCTTAGCTTTTAATTACCTACATATGGGTTTTTGATGTCCTACCCTTCAGAACTAACATCCCACTGCTGGACCTGCTGTAATCTGTCTGTGTAGGCCTGGGGGGTTACCCATAGGCCTCATTCAGAGGCCATAGCATAGCCTTTGTTTGTGCTTGTCTACACCTGTCCTGCTGGCTGTGACTGTTGTTGGTTATGTGACCCCCCCCCCGGACTGGCATGTGTGAGTCACTTACCTTATGGGTGTCCCAGTATTGAGGGTGGTGCTGCAGGGCTGCCTATGTTGGATGCACATAGTACACTTCCTACACATGGCTGTTCCTCCTCCTAGTCACTATGTGCCTGTGCTGGCCTTGGCAATGGTGGGGGGGGGGGGCTGTGTGGCTCTGCCCCATGCTGCTCCTGTGCAGCTGTTTTCACAGGATCGTATTGTGCAGCATGGCACATACTTGGACAATTTGGGTACATTTAGCTGGTGAGTACTGCAAGGCTCCACCGGATGTGTCCAAGCACCGGAACCATGATTTGAGCATCCCAAACACATGCTCTACTATATTTCTGGTCTGTGCGTGTGCCTCATTATGGAGTTCTTGTTCAGGTGTGTGTGCATTTCTGATAGATGTCATCAGCCAAGGCTGCATGCAGTGCATATCGAGCATCCCCCACTAGGTGACCGTGAGGGATGTCCCCATTGGCAAATCTCTGGTACACCTGCGTCAGATGCCAGATCTGGGAATCGTGATAACTTCGAGGGCAGCCAGCACACACATTCATTATTATGCCCTGGGCATCGCACATGACCTGGCAGTTGATGGAGGGGAAGCCCTTGCCGTTGATGTAGACCCTACCCCGCTCACCGGCTGGTGCTTTGATAAATATGCGCGTGCAGTCTATAGCACCCACTACCTCGGGGTTTTCTGCTATTTGGTGGAACAGTTGCATATTGCTGGCCAACGCCTCACGGGTGTTGGAGAAATATATGTACTCACTGACATGCTGACATGGCATCCAGGAACTGGTGGTGTACCCTGGATGCTGATGCCTGTGAAATCCCCATCAAATCCCCAGTTGGCCTTTGGAAGGTACCTGTAGCTAGTAGGCCTACACATACCTTGGTATCCACTGGGATGGGTTCTCCTCTGTTAGTTCTGTGTGTCAGGCATGGCCGGCACAGCTCATCATTTTGCTGTAGGAGGTCCCTGTCTACCCTATAGTGCTCCACTATCTCCAGCTCATGTAGCTCCTGGTAGGTTACCCTGGGTCTGTACATTCTTCTCCGTCTCCTCACTGTGGGTTGGTCGACAGCATTCACATCCTCACTACCCTCAGCCTCTTCCAGAAGTTGTATGATTGCTATTGCAGCCCCTATCATTTTCTGCTGTGAGTGTTAAAAGTTCCCTGCTTGTTCACACCGGTGGTGTAGAGTGTGGTAAAAACCAGAGGGGAAGGTGTTTGCTAAGTTTATAGTGGTGTTCTGGTTGGGCTGGACTGCTGCCTGTATAATTGGCTGATTCTGATACATTTCACCTGCCAGCTAAGCTAGCTCTTCCTGATTAACTTCCTACTGCTGTTTTCCCCTTCCCATTGCCTTCCTGTTTGAGCCCGGCTGCGCACCACACAAACGAAGTGCTCAGATGTGCACACTGCTGCTATTTCCTGGTTTAACTTCTTTTTTCTTCCTGTAAACCCAGTGCTTGGCATGCACATCTGCTTAGGCTTTGTAAGGAGTGCTAGGCAGGTTTAAACACACTCCCCAGCTTAGCTGTGCTAAGCTAGGAGCAAACACGAGCCACAGGGCTGCAACCCACTTACAGTATGCCTGACACACACACCCATGATGTCACCTAACTCCTGGGCTTGCACCAAGCTATTCCTGCTCTTACACTGTTGGGATCTGACTCACATGCTGGGGAAAACTGGGATTCATTATCATTCCTCTCATGTGTATAGGATTGCCTGCTGATGCATAGTTACATGTCTCACACTGAGCCTCCCCCCTTAGCAACCACTACTCACTGGCCATGTTGTCTTTTGCCTGCCATTGACTTGCATGGCTGAATACTGATTTTAGTTAGAAAGCTTAATTTAGGTTTATTTTATTTTCTCCCAATCCCATTTTCATGCAGTTGCCCTACTCTTAAACAGCAGAGATTGGCTAAAAAATTAAAAGTTGATTTTTTTTATTTTTTGTTTTGTTTGCAATGCCAATAGCCTTATACTTGGCCATTGGCATGCTTCCTCAATGATATGCAGCTTTTATTTGGAGCTGTCACAGCTCCATTTTGGATTTTGCAGAAAATTTCTGCAGATTGCACTAGTCCTGCACCGACGGTTGCAAGCTTCCTGGATCGCAAAATCACCTCATTTGTATGATTTTCTCCTGCAAATAGGGTGATTTGCATACAAGGGCTTAGTCCGTGCAGGATTAGTGCAGGAGCTCTCGTGCATGCCCCTGCAGGCTGTACCTGGATCGCACGGCAGACATCTTGCCTGCTAGAGCTCCTGGACTGATCCTGCACGCCGTGCAGGGCATAGTGATTCCGGAGGCATGTTTCAGCTATGTACTGGTTATTGTATCTTAATGTCTAAAAAAACATATATAACACTTTACCAATAGAGCTGGATACAGTTCACAGATTTAGCAAAGTGTTAGGAATGGAACTTAACTCGAATAAAGCAGTCCTGATCAGGGTGGGAGAAGGAAAGGGAAAGGCAGCAGTCATCATATAGTATATAAGTGTGTTTCTCACATACAGATTTAGAATTTGACTATGCATATGAAGGCATGCTTATAAGAAACTGGGAGAATCTTTATAAAAAAATAAACAAACTCCTAGAAAAAGGAGGAGGAGGTTGGGCGCACACAATGGTTTGCAAAACAGACATTATCAAGATTATGATTTTCCCTCAGATTATACCTGTCATAAGACATATCCTTGCATGGTTTGATCACCCTTTTTTGGATAAGATTCAGGTTCTTCTTGAAGAATATATTGGTGTAGCAATCCAACATAGAATTCCAAAACAGGAACTCCTAGTACTATTTCCCAAGGGGGGATGGACTCTGATACATCTTCCTTCACAGCTTGTGACATTTGATATAGCACAATGGATTAGGTTGCATGAAGAGAAGAAAGACACAGGATTATGTGGAGAGAGTTTTATGGTTCTCTTCAAAGAGAATATATGACTGACACTTAGGGAAAACTAGGAGTTGGGGACTAAGTAACTAGGAGATATGAGCTGGAAAGCTCTTGTCTACAAGAGGATCTAGTATCAGGCAGATGTTAAGGGTAGAATTCCAAGTCATGAAAAGGTAATATGGAAGAAGCAGCCATATATGGATAGGAACAGTTAATGGACAAGGTAATGGACAGGAGGGAAGAGTCATTCATCCTCAGGGAATACAAAACTATTTCTTACTTAGAGATTAACATTTATACTTTTTTATTAACACTTTCATTAAATTATCTATTAAGGCATATATTGAATATAAAAATATCAGACAGCAAATAGGGGTTAAAATAAGAGCCTAGAAATGGTCTACATTATTCAGGAAAATATTAATGAAGAAATAACGCAAGAAAACGGGACACATATCAGATAATATATTTTATCTTAGGAAATGGCCATATGCGTGGGATCTACAAATGATTATTTCCCCAATTTATGGTATAACACACACTATAAAGTAATCTGAAATGTTGAAGATGTGGAAATGAAGACACATGAATTATTCATATATTTTTGAGACTGTAGGAGAACACAACAAAGATGGAGGCAGGCAACTCAAGGATGGACCAAGCTATTTGGTAATATATCAGCTTTGCCCTAGAAAGCATTGCTACTCAAGGAAGAGACACATGCAGCAGGTTGGAGTGAGGAGGACTTGACCATTGAAATACTACTGGTTTTAGTACCAAAAATAATCTTTAAAAGGAAATGGAGAATAGTGCGCTCTGTAAAAAGTGGGGAATTTGCATATGGAGTATAACATGTGCAATATATAAAACTAAGTAGAAAAGTGTTATACTAAACTGAATGTTGCAGAAACCAAACCTAAAAGCTGGACATGTACAATATGTTTTATCTGAATTTGAACAAAACTAAATAGCTAAAAGCTATACTGGATTAATAATGCTGTTCAGGTTAGAAAAGTATATACATGGAGGATAGAAAATGTGTTAGCTATACACAAATATGTATACGTTCTTCAAATATTGTTGAATTATGTTAATGTATCTTGTACAGTGTGTATGTATGTTGTAAAGTTATTTATTTATGTTCTTGTTTTACATTTTTTCCTAATAAAAATCATTTACAAGACATAATAGTTGCAAAATTATTAGCTTATCACCACCTTACATTGTTTTGTGTTAAAGTTAATGGAACATTTATTCTGGAGCATTTATTTAGCATTTTAATCACTGTAATGTTAGGCATGCATTGTTTAATGACAGTGTTACAAGTCACTTAAACAGACACATCTTGAGATGGATGAAATACAGTTTATTCCCTTTGACTAAAAGCCTTCAAAACATCCATCAAGGGACTGCAGCAGTGGATATCATTCTATTAGCTTCTGTAAGTATAGAGTCACTGCCTATTAAATGTATATTCCAAGCAAATACAGTTTTCCTTGAAAATGTCTACATAAAAATATATCTATAAAGGTGCAGTGGAAGAATGTAACTAGAGTAAAGGTGCTGCTTTCTAAAATATATAGAAACTGTGCAGAAGTTTGCAGCATCTGAAATTTTATGGATAGAAAGGAATGTGGCATGTAATTTAGCTGGTAACCAAGACGTGAAAGTGAAGTTAGGATTAAGTACAGATGCCTGAGTGAAGGAAATAGTACAGTGCACTTGTCAGGTTCATTTGAAGCAGGGCTTCATCATTTCATGCTGGTTGAAAATGCCAGACTTGACTTTCACTGAGCAGCTTAATTGCTTCATTCATTTAGAATGAGATTGACAGTAGGAGCTGAGATTTCAGACTGTTTGTATCATCTTTGCCCTAAATACCTAAAGTACTTGAAGTGGCAGATATGTTTAATTAAATCTAACCCCAAGGATTGAGTGATGGTATTGTCGGCGCCTTCAGACTGACACTGTAATTACGTACTTTACAGTTCAGCTCACTCATCTGACCTCAGTAAAAATCTTGCAACCATTCCTATATACAATGACTTTTGCCCCAATGAGATTTGCTATACTAAGACAGGCTGCTATGTAAATAATGAAATACTTTTGTTGTGGAGAATAAAAGTAAGGAATATGTCCCTGCTTTTATTCTGAATATCTGTGTGAGTCAAGAAGTAGCCAGTCATTCAATGTATATGAAACAGTTTGCACAATTTCTTTTTTAATTTTATTCATTTGTTCACCATGCAAACCAACTGAGCACAAGTGTTTCTTTTTATTGTGATCTAGGAGCTCTGTCTGCTGAAGTAACTTGCTCCAAGTCAACAGTAGGCAAGTATAGGTGGAAAGAAATTGGCCTACTACCCTGGACTAGAGGAAACAGGGTTATGGTTCTGTATGTCAACTATGAACCGATAGACATTTGTCATATCCATTTCAATGTTGCAGTGGGAGTTGTTTTGTAATATTTCATTTATTATGCACAAATGACATGTGCTAGCAAGTACATTAAAAAGGCTCAGGAATTTTTACCACAGTTTTATTTATTACATATTTTGTTAATTTCCCCTCATTGGCAAATTGGATAAATAACAGTAGAATACACACACACACACACACACACACACACACACACACACACACACACACACACACACATCACAGCAATGTTAATTTTGTACTTATTTCAGCAAGTACATTGTACTACACTAGTACTGCTACACAAGATCAACAATATCGTGGGAATTCAATAAAGCCTGTGTAGGCTTGCATTTAGCCTACATAGAGTTTACATGCTTGCATGATAAGCAGTAGCCCTGACTGCATATGCATGTCATGCATTGCCTTTACATAAATACATGCAAAGTTTCATGCTGACAGCCATGAAACTGTGCAGCGGAGCATGAACACAGAGGGAACATAAATACAAGTTTATCTACAGGCTAACTTGTTGTGCAAGATTGCACGTGGAGCCACAATAACTAACAGTGTGCAGTTACTGCAATAATTGCAGTATTAACACATTACAGAAAAGTGTACTCAGTGCAATGCACATTACAAGTTTTTGCATAATGAAATATTGAAAGTTGGGGTGATCAATAAGGGCAAATACAATGCAACATTGATGCACTAGGCAGGGAAAGTGTACTGATTAAATGGCCACAGACATAGCTGATAGGAATGAAGAAAGAGGAAAGGGGAAGTACAGTCTGTGCAGTATATACATGAAAATTCCTCACCCACTGATTGTTATTAGTTATACCTGGTATACATTATATAAGGCATTCATTTTCCTGATAGATTTCTTCACTTTATATTCTTTAAAGACTTATTCTCTGTCATCCCGTATTAGACTAATCAACAATGCCATTAATAGGGACATTTACATGGATGTATTTTTATCTAATGTTAGATGTTTAACATAAATGTCAAGTCGTGTATATGTTAACCTTGTAATTGTAATTATAATCATTATTACATGTTAAATGTGTAGTTTTTCTCCAAGGGCCTCTACTAAAAAATAATTTTTGTCCAGTCAGATTTTCCCAGTAATCAAATGTAACATAAAAAAATAAATAAAATATGGCAATGTACATAAGATATGATATGTTAATGAATGTACACTTACAATACAAGGCAGTAGCATAAAATTAAGCACATATATACATAGCACAGTACATACTGCTGTTTAGACCTCCTGTGTGAGTATATCCATGTCATCACACTGGATAGTATATATATATCTATATATATATATATATATATATATGTGACTGTCACACTGACAAGGGTACATATATATATGTAGATGAATGGTTGTGATATTAACATCACTGACTGGAGAGGACACTTAGCAAGGATGTTTTGTACAGTAGGGGGCATATGCATGTTGTGATGATCTGCAAAATGGCTTGCTTGAATATGACTGAAATGTCATCATACCTCATAAACAATCATGGAGAAATAAGCAGCAGACTTATTGACAACTTTTGACAAAGCAGGCACAATCAGAAACAATTTTAAAATATGACAAACATAATCTGTGATATTGCCAGAATATGTGAGTTTAAGTTATGATACATGTTCTGCAGGAACAGACGTGTACAACTATAATGACTGCCAGTATTCTACAAAAGTGAAGTAACCACTCCTTTTCCAAAAATAAACTGTCTTTGGAGGGGTTAAGTGGGACAGTATTGAATTCTGGATCAATCCTGGCCATTTGAGGGGTTTGCATGGCACAGAAGCCACAAACCACATGTGCAGAAATCAACCCCATGCCAACAATGTTGTCAATGATCTCTGTATTTTCTGGATGTAACACAGAAACACATATCACACATGCATCTTGTACAACACCTTGAAGAGAAGTGTCAATTGCTACTAGGTCTGCATACCAAAGAATAGTTTTGTATGGGAAAGAGATGTCTGGAAGCTTATTGTGTTAAATATAATACACTTGACTAAAGTATTCCTGGCTGACATACTTATAGGCCATAAGGATAACAGCACTTACAAACAGCACACTATTATGAGTGGATTCCATACACACAGCTGGGTATTGCATGCATGTACCACATGTAATAGCAATGGATATTGGCTGAAGCATCTGCAATTGCTGAGTAAATTAAGAAGCAGTGTATCATAATGAATGGTATAGCACTATGTGAGACTGATGGCAATGCATCAACTATGCCCATGCGCAGTGAAACTGCAGCAGTGCAAAGTCTAGTGTCAGTGAGCAAGGAAGTTGTCACTGTGATATTGTTCACATACAAAACAATGCATAGAGGACACTGTAGAAGCACATGTCAAAACTCAACACATGCCACACGATCACTGCCCCCCCTGACATTGACATTGAAATTGTTATATTGGCATGAAATCTTGGCATGCATGCATATATGTTCATGTAAACTATCATGTGGTAATACTGATGTGATGTACTGTTACTTCTGTGATGCTGTACAGTTACAGTATAGCTGTACCTAGGATGCAATTGGACTTCATAATTTAATAGCTTCATAGCAGAATACTAGGCTAATGCTCCAAGTTGACAGAAAATCCTATCCATATTTAGCATAAGTTTCAGAAATTTAAATAGCTATGTGAATAAAGTTCACAGATTTATATGCCCATGCTATGTTATGTAAGACCAACTGCTTTGGTCAATGAGAGACATGGGTGTAATATCATGAGTATAATTATCATTAACCATCCATTGATTAGGTTTGCACTTGAATAGGGTCAGAAAAGGCCTTTGGTGTACATGAATGGCAAGCTTGTTCCAGAGAAGGTGTAGTGTCTGAGAGACATTTGTTTATCTCCAACATCATTTGTTATGTCAGAGGCTAGGTTAACATCCTTGGAACAAGTGACCATCACGCAGTTTGCTTTAGCAATGTGTAACATTTCAGTTAGGCCAGATTGTAGAATGCCCTGTAGTGCAGACACAAATCGGTCCATAGTATTTTATTTATTTATTTTACATTTGTTTACCGGGCTAGTCCAACTGGATACATGTCCATTTTCAGTGGAGGCCCAGGGAGAAAAGCTCCAGTTACACAGCATCATAGAGACATACAAAAACATTCAATAACATTTTGATTTTACATTTATAGAATAGACATTTTAAAACAACATTTTGAACATTGCATGGAAAAAGTTTGGCAATAATATTAATATGGCGTAATACCTCTGCAGTTACCAAAAATTAGAATAAGACAGAAAAAAATGGCTAATAGAGTTACAGATAAGAAGTAATACTCAGGGGGGGGGGAGTGCAAAGAAGAAGGAGGAGGGTTAGTTATAAGGAATGGTTAGAAGTAGAGATTTATGGTAGAGAATAATATTTTGATTGGTGACAGGTAGTTAGAGAAAAAAAAAACAACAAACGGTTAGTCAGGGTTATTACAAGAGCATAAACAGTGATTGGAGAGGAAAAGTTTTAGGTTAGTTTTAAATAGTGGGAAAGAGGTAAGGGTAGTGAGGTCATTTGGCAATTGATTCCATATTTTACCAACTGAGTTTGAGAATAAGGAATCACCTGCTAAGTTATTAGAGAAGGAAGTGTGTATCAACATTTTGTTGGCAGAGCGCAGATTCTTCAAATTATTATAAGGTCTTATAAAGGTAGAGAGAATTGGGGTGTTATTGGGTTGGTGTAGGGCTTTGTGGGTGATTATAAGTTGGTTAAATTGTAGTAGTAGCGGTAATTCAAGCCATCTTAGCTGTTTTAGATTCTGACAATGGTGGGTCCTGTAAGGAGAGTTGGTAGCAAATCTAGCAATATTATTGTATGATCTAGTAAGATTGTTAAGATTATTTTTAGAAAGATTGGTATATATGGGGGAAGCATATAACAGGGTAGAGATTAAATGGGTTCTAGCTATTGTGGCTCTGGCTACTGGTGTCAGGAAAGGTTTAATGAGATAAAGGGATCCAAGTTTTTTGTTAGTAGATTTAATTGTAGAATTTATGTGAGTGTCAAACTTTTGTTGATTGTCAATAGTAATTCCAAGGAGTTTGGTGGTGGGGTCAGGTGAGATAACGGTGCCATCGTTGGATGTAAGTGTGAAATAGAGAGGGGGAGATAGATGAGATGGGGTAAAGAGCAGTAGTTTGGGTTTTTTAGGGTTAAGAAGAAGACAGTGGTTAGAGAACCATTTTTCAATAGTAGAGAAGGCTTTTTGTGTGTGAGAATGAAGATCAGTTTGTGATGAGGCAGAACAAATGATAGTGGAGTCATCAGCATATTGAATACAGGTAGACTGTGGAATAGAGAGGTGAACGTCATTTATGAAAATGGAAAACAGTAGTGGACCTAAAATTGAGCCTTGTGGGACACCTAGAGAGGTAGAAAGAAGGTCAGAAAGATGGTTTTGCCAGAGAACAGCTTGTTTTCGGTTATCCAGATAGGATTTGAACCAGTTAATAGAAGAATAGTCGAAGGAGAGGGACTTCAGTAGGTGGAGGAGAAGTTGATGATTAACCATGTCGAAGGCTTTAGATAGGTCTACAAAGAAAGCAGAGGATAAAGTATTATTGTTACGATTTTTGTTGATACAGTTAGTAAAGGATAGTAAGGCTGTGGTGGTACTATGAAATGGTCGAAAACCGTGTTGACAGTTAGCTAGGAGCTGATGGTGGAGTAGGTGGGTTATAAATTGTTTATGGATACATTTTTCCATGATTTTAGTAAGTGGGGAGAGTAGAGCAATGGGACAAAAGTTAGAGAAATCAGTAGAGTTGCCACCTTTATGAAGAGGAATAATATATGAGATTTTTCCAGATTGATGGGATTAAACCTTCTTTTAAGGTTCTGTTGATTAATATGGAGATTGGGTAGGCAATGGCTTTGGCTCCTATTTTGAGGTATTCTGCTGGTAGTTGGTCAGCTGAGGGGGTATTAGGTTTTAGTTTTTGAAGTAGGGAAGAGATATAGGAGGTAGGTATAGGTTCAAGGTGAAAAGGGGGAGGAGTAGAGCTTGGACTGGGCAAGTTAGATATGTCTGGGTTTTGCTGATTTGCTAGTTTTAGTATAGTGGTGGTGAAGAAAGAATTGAAGGCATTAGCTGTTTGCATTGGACAGTCTGGGTTGGAGCCTAGTGGGTTAGGTGATTCCACTCTGCCTGGGGATAGTAGTGTGTTAATAGTAGACCAAAATTTATGTGGTTGATGAAGGGATGTTTGTTGTAGTTGTATATAAAAGTTCTTTTTGTCCTGTAGAATAGCTTTTTTTGTAATATTTCTTTGTTGTTTAAAGGTTTGGTGATCAGTTGTGTCCTTTGTGGACCGACATTTAGCCCAAGATTTATTTCTATTGAGGATTAGTTTCCTAGTATGATTTGAGAGCCATGGAGCTGGTTTATTTTTCATTCTTATGGAACGGATAGGGGCATGTTGGTCTAGGATTGCTAGGAAGGTGGTATTAAAGTAATTAACCGCTTCATCTATAGGGAGAGACTTAAGGGGAGACCAGTTACATTGTTTAAGTTCGGTTAGAAACAGTTCATGGTCAAGGTGTTTTGCTGCATGGATGGTTCTGACTGAAGAGGGGATATTTAAGGTTGTTTTATGTCTAATAATATATATGAGAGAGTGGTCACTAAGGTCATCAGGGAGGGTTCCTGTTGTATAGTTTTGTTGTGAACAATTTGTAAGAATCCAGTCTAAGATGTTTTTTTGTTATGTTTGTTTGTTCTGGTTGGAGAGTTTATAGCTTGTGAAAAGCCATGCAAGTTAATAAGGGATGAAGGATTGGTGTTGTTACATAAATTCCAATCAATATTAAAGTCTCCTAGTAGAATTGTTTCTTGAGGGAGATTGGTAGAAAGCCAATTTAGGAGGTCCTCTAATATAGTTAGATTTTTACCTGGGGGAAGGTAGGTGCATATGATGTAAACTGATTTATGGGAGTTAAGCAACAGTTTAGAAATAATTATTTCTATGTTGTTATCAGAAGGTAAGTTACAATTCATTTTGCTGAATTGTAGCCCTGTTTTATAGATAATTGCAACCCCTCCGCCTTTTTTGTTCAAACGGTCATGTTGAATGATGCTATAGCCTGGGGGGATGATTTCTGTATCTTTTATTGTGGGTTTAAGCCATGTTTCTGTTAAACAGAGAATATTGAATTGCTGGACATCCAGAAGGGCATGAACTTGTGGTATTTTGTTACATATACTACGTATGTTGAGATGGGCTATTGAGAGTGATTTGGAGGGATTGGTAGTTGGTAATGGGATCATATGGTATAGATTGTGGTGAATGGGGGGTGGGGTAAGGCTTGGGCCAGGGTTGGGGTGGATGTCTCCATCTTTTAATAAGTGGAGTAATATAAAATTGTAACATTGGAGAGGCTTGTAATAGTGGTAAAGGAATTTTTTATTGCCTAAGATGGAGTATTTAATATGATGTAGTCGGTGATATTTAGCTTGAAAGAAACTAGGCTTAATGGTGGCATTTAGGAAGGTTGCAGATAAAGCAGGAAAAGGTGTTAGGGTTTGTTGGAAAGGATGATAACAGGAGATAGAAGTGGCTGTTCATAGGAGGTTAAGAGGTAAGCTGTGGTAAGAGTAATCAGGAGTAAGAGTATATGAAGACATTGGTATTTGTAAGTCATGGTAGTAGAAAGTGTAGTATGTATGTAGGGAGAAGAGTAGGTGTTAGTTTAGGAAGATAGAGTAGGTGGAAGGGAGGGGATTTAGAAATAAGGGGAGTAGAGGTATAGATATGGGGTGTGGCTAGTAGTGATTCAGTGAGTGGTTGATTGGTAAAGGGGGTGTGGTTATGAGGGTAGAAGGTTAGAGGTACTGGGGGCGGGTGGGAATTGGGGGCAGGGTAGGGGAGCGGAGTGAGCCCGTAGGGCGAATGGAGTGGGATACAGAAAGTGGTCAGTAGAGGATGGTAAAACTATCAGTGAACACTGACTAGCACAAAGGTAAGTGGAGGTGGGCTAGGAATAGTGTGTAGGAATAGAGTGAAATAAAGAAAGAGAGAGAGAAAAAGAAACAATGGGAATTAAAGAAAATGTAAGGGAAAGTGAAAATAGAAGTAGATATCAATGAAGTAGATATTGTTGGGGAAAGGGTGACATCTAGTGGACAAAAGTGGAAATGCACTTAAATACACCAGGGCTCCACAGGACTAAGCTGGACTGAGGGGAGATGAGAGCAAGAGAAGTAGGGGTCTAGGTAAGGGGGGGAATGGGGATAGGGGAACAAGGGGTTTGCTGCTGGCTAACTTGGCTGGGAGCAAACAAAACACCTAGCAGGGTTTACTGGGTATTTAATTTCACGGCTATGTCATAAATAAACATACTTTCTTGATTTCTTGTATTAGCAGCTTGCAGGAGATAGCAGGGTTTGATAAGGTGTCTTAGAGCAGTTAGCTGAGAATGCAGACAAAAATATAGGTGTGAGATTCCACCCAGGCGAAAACTCAAGGGTAAGTCCAGGAGAAAGCTGAGGAACAGAAGATAAAATGAGAAAGTAAGTTATATTAAAGCAGTAAATAACACTATATACATAGAGCAGTAAGGATAAACAGATAGTAATAGTACACAACTTAAAATGAATCACATAAAGTAGTAGTTGCAGTCAGGTATGAACAATTATATTGAGTAGAACAAATACATGAGTTTAGGCTACACACATAAATCAGTTTGCTAGTGTTAAGTAGCGTAGGACACTCTTGTAAGTTTGTAGTATGTAAAGGGTAGAACACAGTAATACACCTTTCAAGCTTTCTACACAGGACTTGAATTTTACACTCTATATCTTCATTGTGCAAAATCTGTTGTGTAGCTTTAGCTGTTACAGGTGTAGAGTGAGTTACAAGCAAAAGGTTGCATTGTTCTCAATTACTGTTGTGGCAATGGCCAAGTACAATGGAATTATAAAGTCCTTTGATCTGAATGACATGTCCATTCCCATGAGTTTTGCTACATAGAAGGGATTTGTACCACTCTGGACACATGGTGTTTGAACTTTCAGTTGCTATTTACCTGAGTGCACAGATGACATGCCACCAGGTCTACTCATTGGGGTGTGCTATCTATATTGTACTTAGCTTGGATATTTGCTTTAAAAAATGAAATAATTATTATTTTTGGACATTGTAGTGTATCTCCGTGGCTCTGGTATCAATCATCTGTGTGAGTAATACCTTCTGCAGTATATCAATACCATTACTGGATGAAAGGATTCTCCACAATTTGCAGTCATCCACAAATTATGTTGGACAGAAGCTGTCTAGGTTTGCCTTGACTTCTGTGAATTAACTACCAAAAGAAAAGGCACTAGTACAGAATCCTATGTACTGCACTGGTCAATGGACTCTTGCTAGAGGTGAATTCACACACTTTGACAGTATGTATCCTGTTTGTGATCCACTGCACTACAAACTTGGTGAAGTAGTGGTTTATGGCCAGTTGAGATAGTTTGCCTGTAATACCTGAGTGTGGAATTGTGTCAAATGCCTTGGTCAGGCCAAGTTAAGTGGGATGCACATTCTGTCCATCATTCATAGCCTTGGTGACATTCTGGTAGAAGTAAATAAGATTTAACAAACATGAAGTATCCTTAAAGAAAAAAAATGTGTTGGTTACACAGTCGGAAGATTACATGTCTTTGTTGATAAGGCTCATAATGGTTCTTTCCATTGGCTTACAGATGAGGCTAGTCACTGTTATGGGTCTATAATTAACTGTCTCAGGTGATGGTCCCCCCTTGTTTATAAAGATGATTGATGCTGTCCACCATTCTTCTTTACAATAGCCTGTCTGGAGGCTGTGGCTAAGTAGGGATCCAACTGTGTCTGCTTGGTCATGTTTTGAATTATTAATAAGCCAACATGGTAGATTGTCAGGGCTCATAGATGCTGTGTTTTTAGCCTTAGAGAGTGCACATATGAGCTGCTGTCTTGAGAAAATATTTGTATGTATACATTGTGTGATGAGCAGTGTGGTCAGAGGGGTGAAGTTTGAGCCAAATCTGTCAGCTAGCAGGTTGTTTATTGCCTATGGTTGAGTACTGGTAGTGCCATCCACAACCATCTGTGCATAGATGTGTATTCTCCTTAAGATTTTGTACTTAGCTTAACAAAAATATGCACAACACAGCCAAATACAACTTTGAATATGGCTCACATGACACACAATTGAACTGTTAACACAGTCATACATCTCCACCTAGTTCACGTCATTACATCAATTGCACCAATATATTTATCACTGGAAAGGTATCTACGAGGCCTCAGATACCATATATGGCCACATTATAAATGAGGTGGATGTGGTGCATGCAGAACAGTTAATGACACAAATACTGAAAGTCACACAATGCTGCTGGACAACACCTGAATAATCCCTCTTGTGAATAATAACACAATTGTGCATACAGTGAATTCCCCCATGGTGCAATTAAGTATGACCTGGTTATATGTTTATGTGTAGAACAGCATTGCAGTATGTGGATGACACAAGGTGTATGTGCCCATGTAATCAGTATGATGTAATATTGCTGTATGCCACACAGCAGTTCATGAAGCTACCATCAACTACTTCCCAGGGAGACAGAGAATAGCCCATTGGAGATCATTATAAATCACCATGAATATGTGGTCTAAAATATCAGTAAGAGAAATATGAGAAACTTTGGAGAGAATGGTGTAAACGGAGACTTATGATTCTGATGAAGTCCCCGATTTTTCAGCGACAAAAGTGCTCAATTTGATTGTTCATTAAAGTGTGGTGTGGAAACCTATTTGTCTCCATTGTGTGCAGTTCTTTCTACTTTTGGTTAACAAAAATATGGACAACACAGCCAAATACTACCTCGAATATGGCTGACATGACACACAGTGAAACTGTTAACACAATCATACATCTCCACCTAATTCACGTCATTACATCAATTGCACCTATATAGTTATCATTGGAATGGTCTGTATGATGCCTTGGATACCATATATGGCCACATTACAAATGAGGTGGATGTGGTGTATGCAGAAAAGTTAATGACACAAATACTGAAAGTCACACAATGCTGATGGACAACACTTGAATAATCCCCTTGTGAATAACAATACAATTGTGCATACAGTGAATTCCCCCAGGGTACAATGAAGTATGACCTGGTTATATGTTTGTGTGTATAACAGCATTGCAGTATGTGGATGACACAAGGCATATGTGTCCATGTAATCAGTATGATGTAATATTACTGTATGTCACATAGCAGCTCATGATGTTAGGTATACACATGCACATATGTGACATCCTGCAAGTGTCACTGTGATGTGTAGAATGTTAATACACTCCATGCCAAGAACACATGCCTTACTAAGGCACCAATATATATAGCATCATCCCATGGCAACAATCCTCAAGAGGCATATTTCTACAGCTATTATAGAAGTAATATGTGGTAAAATGGCAGTACTCTCCATCAATAAATTACCTCAAAGCACAGATTAGAATACACTGTTGTAGGGATACTGTACATCCACAGCTCAACACAGCACATATGGATGACAGTAACATTGCCATGTGCAATCTTCATAGGGTCACAGGACATTACTAGGCTAACGGCCAACATCACACTAAATTCTAGTCATTACTATACCATTTAAATCAAAATTGCCATGTTTATATTACAGGATGGTAGATAGTAGGATTATGTGCATATGTGTAGGATTGTATTACGTACTGCCTCTGTCCATATGTGACTTGTGCACTAACCCATGACAGAATTAGCAACCAGACATCCAATGGCCTGCAGATGGTCTGCAGAGGATCCTGGAAGGGATGTGCTTCATGATGTACTTATGTACGTAACATTTTGGAAATATAGAGTATATTTTAGAGCATTTATTATAACTGTATTTGGCTTAATATTGCTACAATCGAAGTGCACTAGGTTGCACTGCATCTGAATTGTTTGTGTGTTTTAGCTGTTTTTCTATATATATATATATATATATATATATATATATATATATATATAGACTTCTCTGTATATGTACACTAGCTACTTATTCTGCTGTATTACTGCCTCTTAAATCATTTTTCAGTTGTGCACTTGCCTTGCTTCATTTAAAAAGTTTTAAATTGCTAATTTTGTAGAGTTTTAATTGCATTTATTGTTTAGGACTACACACGGTTTATTTACTGTATTATTGCATTGTTTAGCCTGTTTTAACCAAAAAAAATATTATCTTGTTTGCCCGTTTCCAACCTTTCCTAGCCAGTCCAGATTCCAGGCTTTGCTTGTCTCAGGACTTTATTTTGTGTGTTCAGAGCTATCCAGACCTTGCTGTGGTAGAGGGAAGTCCTATTGCTTACCAGTGGGAGTGCTGAGCATTGTACTGCCTATCTAACACTAGAGGAGTGGTTTATATCTCTGAAATTGCAATTTTATTAGCCTTTTTGGGCTGATTTCTATCCCTTTCAACTTTCTGGCTTAAAAACGCATGTGTTTGCACATTTTTCACATCGTGCAGCACCACGAGGCTACAATTAAACTATTCCAGGTGCCAGAAAGTCTGCTCTTCAAATTTTTCTTTAGAACTAGCTGGTTTCTCAGTAGCAGCACTAAAATCTGAACCCCTGTGACTAGCACTTGCTCTAGAACCTGCTGGAAAGCACTAGGAAGCCTAGGAAGCCTGAAACTGATACAAGCACTCAACTCTCCTTGTCGATAAGGAGAAATTAATGGTAGGCACTAAACAGCCTACAATTCCAAAGTACCTTGCAAAGGTAAGGGAAAACAGCTCTTATACTTTACAAACAAAGGACCTAAACAGGCATGTCCAAGGGTCAGCTTCCGGTGATTTTTCCTGTCCACCTGGTGAATCTGGGCATACTGGGGCAATGCGGCAACTGCCTCATGTACATAGACAACCCTCTCCTCCAATCACCCAACACTACAACCTGCGAGAGATGCACTTACATAGCCAAACTCAAAGCAAAGCTCTCTCCATCCAAGATTGTGCTAGACAGTCAAAAGGAGAAGGTTAACACCTGCACTACACCTTAATCAACTCATATCCCTTCAAAACCCACACCATCAACACCCACACATAGCAACACTAAACCCACATATGCAGTGGCCCTTAACATTAACCTGCCAAAGCAACAAGGACCTCTGAAGCTGAAACACAAACACCAGTCACAACCAAAGTGACACATAGCTCACAACATCAATGTGCCATCCAACAACAGCCCCTAAGGCAAGACAATGTACCCAACACTTTAGTCATAGGTGACTCTATAGTCAGGCACACTGATGTCCCACTCACCAGGCTGAACAAGGAGAAAATCACAGTCAGCTGCCTGTTGGGGGCCAGGATCAGCCACACAACACATGCACTCAAATCACTCCACAACAAGTACAAATATGACTCTGTCATTGTACATGCTGGAGTGAATGACTTGAGACGTACCTCCCTAGACTACATGAAAAGAAACATGGAAGAGCTCTCGGATCATGTGGCCCAGGCAGGTATGACCCTAGCCCTGAGTAGCATCCTGCCTTTGCCCAGTATGATACCACAGTATAAGGACAAAATGATTGAGTTCAGCAATTGGCTAAGCTTCTGGTGTCATTCAAATGGGATCCAGTATCTGTCTGCCTGTGAAGACATGATCAGCAAACCACGATGCTTTGCCAGAGATGGTCTACACCTGTCAACCCTGGGATTCAGGTTACTGGCTAAAGCTCTTGCTACCCCTATAGTGCCTTTTTTAAGCAAATTTCAAAGGACAAAACCACCACCGTAACAGATACAAGCATGCAAAATCTGAAGGTAATGCTACTCAATGCTAAAAGTCTAAACCTCAAAATGCACTCTCTCGAGTCACTCCTAAAAATGGAAAACATTGATATCTGTGCAGTAACTGAGACCTGGTTCAAGGCTCCAGAGAGCACCCCTGCAATATCAGGTTACATCTCTTACCACACTTTTCGGCCACAAAACCAAGACCAAAACACTAAAGGTGGAGGACTGTCCATATTCACCAAGGATACTCACACCTCCATGCTAGTTGCCCAACACAATGCATCTGAAATTCTCCAGGTGCAACTAACACTAGGTAAGACTGCAATCCAAACTGTAGCTTGCTACAGGTCCCCCACCATGCCCCAAGATTCTCACTACACCTTTCTAAACATACTGGAAAATATTAAGATACAACCAAACACCCTAATACTGGGTGATTTCAACTACCCTGCCATTAACTGGGAAAACTACTCGGGTACCAACTCCTTTTCCCAACGGTTCTTGGAATTCATAAATTCCACCGCCCTGGATCAACTAATCCATTGTCCCACCAAGGGCTCTAATATCCTAAAACCAGTCATTACCAACATGGGAGAAAGATGCTCCACACAAGTGGTCACCCCTTCATTGGTCAGGTCTGACCATAAGCAAATCACTCTTGACATCCACATCCCACTCCCACCCCCCAGTAAGGAAATCTCCTTAAAAAACTTCTCCAAAGCCAACTTCTTGCTACTAAAGTCAGAAGTGACAAACTTCATGACACCCATGCAGATGGGATCTGAAAGTTCAACTGCTGAATCCTACACAAAAGCACTGTACAAGCCATCCACTCGTGCATGAATCGTGCCTTCTCAAATAGAACCAAGATGCTCTCCTTCAAAAAAGGGAAGCCAATCTGGTGGTCCCCTGCTATAAAGAAACTATACAACAGAAGGAAGAAACTGTTGCAGAAAAGAGGAAAATCCCAGGATGCTAAAAACTCCCTCACCAGCCTCAGTAAGAAGCTGAGATCCCTCATAAAATCCTCAAAAGCTAGTTACAAAAATAAAATTGCCAAAGATTCCAAAGACAACCACAAGGCATTCTATAGTTATGTCAAGAATCTAAATGGCAATGCTCAAATCTGCTCTGAGCTACAACAGAATGGCATTAAATATAATGATCCCAAAAATATTGCCAATATCCTGGCAGATCAATTTAGTGCCAACTTCACCCCCCTCTCACCTCCTAAAGGGCCCATCTCAATACCAAAAGATTGCCAAATTCTGGTAATCACGGCCACACAGGTAGAAACCACACTCTCCAAAGCTAAGAATACAGCATCCATGGGACCAGATGACATCCCAGGCTGTATACTACATGAACTACAAAATGAATTGGCACCTCACCTAAGTGTCATGTTTAATCATAGCCTCACCTCAAGCTCCATGCCCACTGAGTGGTGCACAGCTACAGTTATCCCACTCCACAAGAGGGGGTCCACCTTGGATCCCGGGAACTACCGTCCCATCAGTCTGATGAGCCTGATCTGCAAGGGCATGGAACGTATTATCATGGAACTTATAAACAAAGACATTGGCAACCTCCAAACACTGGACCCCACCCAATTTGGGTTTGTGAAGGACCAATCTTGTCTCCTGAACCTGATTGACTTCTTTGAATCAGTCTCCAGAGCTGTGGATGAGGGTAAGGCAGTCCACACAGCCTATCTGGACCTTGCCAAGGCCTTTGACACCATCCCCCACTCTGGAATCATAGATAAACTTACTAAGCTGGGCATAAATCCCTACATCACTTGATGGGTTGCCAACTGGCTTACTGACAGAACCCAGACTGTAAAAGTAGCCGACTCCAAACCCAGCTCCAAACAAGTGACAAGTGGAGTACCTCAGGGTTCAGTCCTGGGACCACTCTTGTTTGACATCTACTTCTCTGAAGTACAGGCCAACACTAAGGGACTCTGGCTAGCAAAGTTTGCAGATGACTGCAAAGTGGGAGCCATTATTGAATCCCCAAATGATGTGGATATTCTACAAAAGGGCCTTACAGAAACAAATGCCTTGTGCCAGAGCCATGGGCTCAAGCTTAATGCCAAGAAATGTATAGTTATCCCCTCTGGAAAAAAAACATGTACCAATGAATTACCACATAGGTGGCAGTACACTAAACATCGAAAGTGTGATGAGAGACTTAGGGACACAGGTGGACAGTAGTTTCACCTTCGATAACCACATCACCACAAGAGTCAGGAAATCCTTCTATGTGGCACACCTCATCACTAAGGGCTTTTCATCCAGAAAAAAGAGGTCATTGTCCCACTGTACTCATCCCTCATTAGACCCATTATAGTGTATAATGCCCCATTTGGTATGTACCTCACAAGACATCTGCAACAGCTGGAAAGGCCATAGAAATACCTATCTAAAAGAATCACAGGCTTAAAGCAGATGCCATATGCTGACCGTCTAAAAAAAACTCCAGCTATACTATGTGGCATATTGTCTACTCAGAGGCGATCTGTACTTAACATACAAGGCCATGTCAAACCCTGAGCTGTTGGACATGCTCCACTTAAAGAAATCCCAATCCCTCAGAGCTACATGCTCCAAGGATCTAAACCTTGTCATCACAATGAACAAAACATGCTGGAGGGATAGGTTCCTGACCCACAGACTCCCCATACTCTGGAATAGACTGCCCATACATGTCAAGCAGAGTGCCTCCTTGGCCCTCTTCAAAAGGAACCTTGATGATTGGATGGGAGATAGAAAATTCACTTCGGGGATCATGTCAGTCGCCATGCTAGACAGGGGTCCAGGGAAGTAAATATTGTGGAAAGAAATATCCAGGCAACTGTTATGGCTAGGCTTGTATAGATCCTAGGGCTGATAGCTTGGTTCCACCCTATGAAGCTATGCATCTATGAGTTACATACATCATCCATGGCTCTACAGGAAGCATGTCATGTTGCCAGAGGGAATTAGGGTATCTTAGATTCATGGGGGCTATGTTAAAGGTTTCCTTGATTGAACTTCAAGTGAAAAGAGATTCAAAAGATCATATACTGGCAGCAATATACCACCAACTACATGCACATACACACACAGCAGTTGAATGACATTATATTTGAACATTAGGCCTGTGTAGCTATACATATTGGATTCCAATAATGCAACAGTAGCACTACCACATATGTCTGATATTATATTGCCACAGTGCACATTACAGATCATTGCTGCAATAGTATATGTTGAGAAGATGTTAAGTTAATTGTGTCATATACATGTGGATTCACATCTTAGTGCAACATTGTCTACCCACTCATATCTGAATGAACACACATATACATGTAGTCTGCTGTGAGATTAAAACCACAAACTATCTACCTACAAAAATGAAATATCATAATAGTTAATGCCCACACCAGCACAGATATCTGAGTGCAGTACTGTTAGAGTGAACTTTATAAGGGATCACATCATGAGTGTCTGTTTATAATAAGAAGTGGACAGGAGTGTATGACATAGATGTAGTCTCACATGCAATGTTAATATTGTCTCAAGACTGAGAGTAGAATGAACACACACACACAAGTTGACCACAGTAAGATTAGAAACCCTACCTCTCTATTGACAAAATACAGTACTTAACACAAGAGTCACAGCACAAATCTGGCTGTCATAGTGTCAGACAATACTTTATAGCAGATTACTTCATCAGTGTCTGGTGAGAGGAAGATGGTAGTAAAAGTGTCTTACATGATGTTTTAAAATGGTCTTCAGAAGATGAACTAACCGAACTTAAATACACACTCCAATTAACTGCAGTGAGACAAGAAGCCCTACCTAGCTATCTACAGAACAAAGTACTTAACATAAGCACCATAGCACATGTCTGACCTCCATAGTGTCAGACAACACTACAAGGTAGATGACATCATCAGTGGCTAGTGAGAATAGATGGTAGCAGGAGTGCCTCACATGCTGTTCTAAAATGATTTGCAGAATGTGAACTGATTGAACACACAAACCAGTTAACTACAGTGAGACTAAACCCCTACCTAGCTCTCTATAGATCACAGTATTTAACACAAGTGCCACAAGACAAGTGTGACTTCATAGTGTCAGACAACACTTTATAGCAGATGACATCATCAGTGTCTGGTGAGAAGAAGATGGTAGTAGGAGTGTCTCACATGCTGTTCTAAAATGGTCACCAGAATGTGAACTAACTAAACACAAACATACACACACCAAATAACCACAGTGAGACTAGAACCATTACCTAGCTATCTACAAAGCACAGTACTTCACACAAGCAACACAGCACAAGTCTAACATTCATAGTATCAGACAACACTTTATCGCAGGTGATATCATCAGTGTCTGGTGAGAAGAAGATGGTAGTAGGAGTGTCACACATGCTGTTCAAAAATGGTCTTCAGGATGTAAACTAACTGAACACAAGCACCAGTTAGCAGTGCGATTAGAACCCTTAAATAACTAGTTACACAACCTAGAGAACACAATACTTATACCAAGCACCATGGCACAAGTCTGAATTTTATTCTGTTGCAGAACACTTAATATCAGATGCATCATCAGTATATGTTGGGAGGACTGTTGGAACTTGCTGTGTAGTCATGTACAAATTCAAAACTTATTTTATCAGTGAGACCTGAGTGATGTCAGTAAGACACAAACTTATGCTCTTCTGACTATACACACACAAAAGTTGACTGCAGTGAGATTATAACCTTTTACCTAACTAGTTACACAAGCAAGAGAACACAGGAACTAATGCAATCACCACAACACAAGTCCAACTATCATAGTGTCAGACAACACTTTATAGCAGATGACAACATCAGTGTTTGCTATGAAGAAGATGTGGGGAAGGCTTTATGAACTTGCTGTGTAGTCTTGTAAGTCTGTAGAACTTTGCTCTCCATGAGACTTGACTGTTGACAGTAGGGCACAAAGTCATGCTGTTCTGACTACACACATATACAGTTACATATAGAAGCACACATACACTTTGTCTGGTGTACAGTTTAAACCTCTACCTATTTATTTAAGCTGTAGCATGCATGAGTTAACATTTCAGCCATCACCGTAGTCTAATCTTTTCTTTGTCATAGTGGTCTTTATAGAGGTTGACATAATTATTTTATGTTTCTGTTATGAGACTGGTTTGCAAAGTGTGGACTTTGACTTTTCTTGTGTGCTTGCAATGTGCACACATACTTAAAAAGATAGCTTCTTAACTTATATGCAATAAGTTGTCATGTTAGCATGTTGCAGAACTGACACAGACATGTACCTGTTTCTCAATGTGTTGCATACATACACACACACACACACACACACACACACACACACACACACACACACACACACACACACACACACACATGCATACACACACACACACACACACACACACACACACACACATGCACAAACACATATTTTGTTAACATAATGAAAGCAAGTGTTGATGTACGAGTGCTCATTTTGTGAGGAATTGATGTCCACAGTAAGACAAGTATCAGACATTCTCAATGTCTACTGTCAGTATAACACTTTAACAAATGTAACAATGCATTTGTGCTCTTTATTTGTGTATTGTAGTTGACATAAGACCTGTTACTGACCTATACATTTTCAAGTGTGTGGGTGCAGGGCACACATGAGTCTGAGTAAATATGTGTTTAGTGACTAAAACCTACATTCCCTATTATTGTGTTTTTAAGTGCCTTTGGATGGGATGAAGAATAACTGGGCAATAAACATAGTTATACATGACACCAGCTCTTAGTTTAGCACATCACAAAAAAACTGGTTTGCACGAATGATGGCAAAGTGTTTGCACATGCGAGATTCATATTTAATGAATACAACTTGAACTTGAGGAGTAATTATGCATATATGCTATGAGAGAAAGATTGGAGAGATACTATGTTGTTGATGCTGTAGTTAATATTGGAAATGTTGTGTCATAATTTTTATGACATGAACTATTGCTATAGCTTTCTCCATTTGCTCAGAATTAAGAGACAAGAAAATGTGGTTCTCTGCTTAAATGGGAAAATAGTAATATTTGTATTGGTTCACCTTCCTGCGTGCAAACACGCTAAGCGGCATGGTGCTGCCATCAGCACTTTGGACAGTACTGCATGTAAAAAATACACCTGCTGCCTAGTTTTCTCTGTGGCAGCAGGTGTAAGAGCACTGAGCTCATGTTCAGAGCACAAATGACACATGATTCAAATACAGCTCAATTTGTTTTTTTTACACATGGTGTCAGGATGACATTTCATAAGTAATTGTAATAATTCCTGCAAATGTGAGAAACAATGACTACAATGAAGTACTGTATGAAAATAAACATCAGTCAGGTGCTTGATATCAACACACCACATAGGGATTTACATCTTTCAACATTCAATAGTCTAAATATCAGTCAGAGTAAATGTTTCATACTACTGCCTTTACTCTACTTTAACTCTGTGTTCCCCAAGTGCAGTGAGTTTAAGCAAAACTGCATGTAGGTAAGTGGAGAATGTGACTGATGGCAAAAACTCACCAAATGTTCCCATAGTCCATGAAGAGCCATTCACCATGAGGAGGCATTGGTGTAAGATACCAAACTCGAAGTAAATGCCAAGGACAAAAAGTGAAGTGCTTTATTAGGAGGATTTCTGCCATCTGCGTGGTGTGTGACTCTATTTTTTGACCAGATTGCAGGTATGAACATGGGGTAGATAGGAAAGTGGTGAAAGGAGGGCAAGCAGGGAGAAGATCAAAGGGAAAGCAATATAAGAATTTACAGGAGGGAATTAGGAAAGAACCATAGATATCCACTTCTTCAATGGTGCAATTTTTAAACGGATAGAAAACTGGATGAATCTGGACCACTACCAAAACACATATGGATGACAACAATGCAATCATGTTGTATAGCCAATTGGACTGAATCAACTATGTTGAGAAGACACATGTGCAAAGTGGAAAGCTATGTATGGGGCAAATATTTTTGTAGGACAGATGCCCTTTTTTTTTTGGGGGATTTCAAAAAGAGAGGAATGTTGAGGAAGAGATGTAGAAATGGCAAGGTCAGGTAGGTGGGGTAAGTTTGGAAGCAGGTGCAGACAAACAGAGTAAACATGGCAGACACAGGGATAGTGATAGGCACAAAAGGTTGGGGGACACCATGATTGGTGATAGGTAGGGGACATTGGACGCACTTGCCCAACACACATGGGACAGTGAGAATCTAATTCTCATCCTCAGAACTGTCATCACTGTTCCTTTCCTCAGCTTCTTGTTGAATTGCTTGATGTTTGTTTTTTTTCTACATTCGACAGACAACTGGGGTGTGCACCAATGCTACTTTCCAAGACCTCATGCACCATTTCTGGCAGCTGTTGGCAGGAGACATAATCCCTGCCTCCACTACTACTTCTGGAGGGGACCAATGCACCAGCTGCAGGGGCAATGCAACCTGATGCTGAGGGCCCAGGTAGTGCAGTGGCACAGAGACAGTCCTGCCATGTTGCATCCCATATGTGTTGGGTATTGATGGGCAGAAAGTGGAGGGCTGGCAGGCTAAGACATAGTGTTTGGCCTACCTCCTAGTGCTGGAAATATTTTTTGGCAGAAAAGTATTATATCAGAACGGTATGATCATACATACAAAAAAAGAGAGAGATAAGGGGTGGGTGAGAGAAAAAATTATTAGAACCATTATTATGTGGCATACATTCTTTATTACAGTTAAGTATACTTTTACTATTATGTTACCTATAGATTTTTCAAAATCAAAAATATGATTCTGAATTTTACCAGATATTCCTTGCAATATGCATATATTGCATATATATGCTTTTAAAGATATACATATTAAGTTAACAGCATAACATTTATGCCAATTTTGATTAATTTAATATGAAAAAATAATATTTTTCTAATTAGAATTAGGTTGCTAGTGGGAATTGAACCCACAAATCTGAATGTGCTATTACACTTGCCTTCTACAATTTCCTTGAGCTACAGAATGAAACTTGCATGCTTGTTTTTATAGTTAAGACATGCATACTTACTTTGCTAGTAATGTATGGAAGAACAATCATAGATTCATAAGTGTGTACTAGGCTAATGGCTCTGGAGCCTTTACAAGTCTAGCCCATAGGATTACCCTGGCATCATGCTGCCAAACCACAGTTCCCAGTGCCTCTATCAAGTAGAGCCACTGGAGTGATTCCTGTGGTGAATTTTCTATTTCCCATCCACTCATCAAGATTTCTCTTGAAGAGGGCCAGTGAGGTGCTCTGCTTGACATGTATGGGAAGTCTATTCCATAGCACAGCAGTCTCTGGGTTATGAACCTGTCCCTCCAGCATGTTCTGTTGATTGTGGTAATGAGGTTGAGGTCTCTGGAGCATGTGGTGCAGAGGGATTGGGATTTCTTTTGATGTAGCATTTCTAACAGAGCTGGTCAGACATGGCTTTGTAAGTCAAAAAGAGATTGCCTCTAAGTAGGCGATATGAGACAGAGAATAGCTGGAGTTTTTTGAGTCAGTCCATATAGGACAAATGTTTAAGGCCTAGGATCCTCTTTGTGAGGTACTTTTGCAGCCTCTCCAGTTGTTCCAGGTGTCTAGTGAGGTACATGCCAAATGGGGCATTGTACTTAATGATTGGCCTAATGAGGGAAGAGTAGAGGGAGATAATGACCTCTTTCTTGCTGGATGCAAAACTCTTAGTAATGAAATGTGCCACATAGAAGGACATTCTCACCACAGTGGCAATGTGGTGGTCAAAAGAGAGGTTGCTGTTAACATGTGTTCCTCTTATAATGCCTTCTGTGTTCAGTGGACTACCATCAATGTGGTAATTCAAGGGAACTGGGTTTTTCCAAAGGGGTATGATGACACATATTTTGGCACTGAGCTTAAGGCCATGGTTCTGACACCAGTTGTTGGTCTCAGTGAGGCCTTTCTGTAGGATGTCAACATCATTTGGGGAGTTAATAATAGATACCAACTTGCAATCATCTTCGCACTTTGTCAGCCAGAGTCCCTTCATGTTGGCCTGAACTTCAGAGTAGATACCAAACAGGAGAGGACATAGGACCAAACCTTGTGGGACTCCACTCATGACTGGTCAGCAGTCTGACTTGGAGTCAGCTACTTTCACACTGTGGGTTCTATCTATGAGCCCATTTGTAACCCACCTAGTGATATAGGGGTTGATGCCTAGCTTAGTGACTTTTTCTATGATTCCTGAGTAGGGGATGGTATCAAAGGCCTTGGCCAGATTAAGGTAGGCTGTATGAACCACTTTGCCTTCATCCACAGCTCTGGCGCCTGACTCAAAGAAGTCGGCCAAGATGAGCAGGCATGATCTGCCCTTCACAAAACCAAACTGTGTAGGATCCAAAGTTTGGAGAGTCCCTATATCCTTGTTTATTAGGTCTATGATGATGCGTTCCATAGCTTTGCATATCATAGTCATCAGGCTAATGGGATGATAGTTCCCACTGTCTGTAGTTGCTCCTCCTTTGTGGAGAGGGATGACTGTAACAGTGTGCCATTTGGTAGGGACAAAGCCTGAGGTGAGGCTGTAATTGAACAGGGCACACAGGTGAGGTACCAGTTCACTCTGTAGTTCATTTAGAACACAGCCAGGGATATTGTCAGGTCCCACAGAAGCTGTATTCTTGGCCTTGGACAGTGTTGTTTTAACCTGTGCAGCAGTAATACTGGGTGCCTGTCAATCTACTGGTATTGTGATTGGTACTTTAGGGAGGGAGGAGAAATGTTGACACTGAACCTGTCGGACAGTATATTGGCAATATCTGTTGGCTCTGCATAGGAGATACCATTGTGCAGTAGCTCAGAGCAAATATGGGTATTGCCATTGAGATTCTTTACATAACTATAAAAGGCCTTGTGGTTGTCTTTTCTATCTGCTGCAATTCTGTTTTCATAGCTAGCTTTAGAGGATTTGATGAAGGATCTCAACTTTTTTCTGAGGATGATAAGGGAGTTTTTCCAGTCTTGGGACTTCATTTTATTCCACATCAGTTTCCTCCTTCTGTTGTAGAGTTTGTTTATGGCAGGGGACCACCAGATTGGCTTCCTTTTTTTGGAGGAGAGCGTCTTGGTTCTATTGGGTATGGCAAGATCCATGCATTAGTGTATATGTTCATAAAGTGCATTGATGTGTGAGTCAGCTGTCATTCAACTATTCTCCATTTGCATGGGTACTGTAAAGTTAGCCACCTCTGTTTTTAGAATTCCAAAGTTAGCTTTGGAGAAGTTTTTCATGGTGGTTACCTTTGTGGGGGGTGGGGGGTTGGGAGGGATGTGGATTTCCAAGGTGATTAGTTTGTGGTCGGATCTAACCAGGGAGGAGTTGACTTCTGCTGTAGCGCAACGGTCACCCATGTTAGCAATGACCAGGTCAAGGATGTTGGTACCTCTAGTGGGGTTAAGAACGAGCTGGTCCAGGGCATTGGAATTAACGAATTCCAGGAAACGTTGGGCAAGTGTATTGGTACATGAGTAGTTTTCCCAGTTAATGGAGGGGTATTTGAAGTTGCCCAGTATGAGAGTGTTAGTTTGGACCCTAATATTCTCTAGGGTGCTTAGGAATGTGGAGTGTGAGTCTTGGGACATGGTTGGGGACTTATAGCAGGTTACAACCTGAATTTCTGCCTTACCCAATGTTAGCTGCTCCTGAAGTATCTCAGATACATTATGTTGGGCTACCAGTCTGGAGGTGTGCACATCCTTTATGAATTTGGAAAAAACACCACCTTTGGAGCTTCAGTCTAAGTTCTGAGGCTGAAAGGTGTGGAGTAAGTTATAGCCTGGTAGTGCAGGGTGGTTTCTTCTGCCTTGAATCAGGTCTCTGTTACAGCATAAATATTGATGTTCTCCATTTTAAGGAGTGTTTCAAGCAAATGCATTTTGAGATTTAGACTTCTAGCATTGAACAGCATGACCCTCAGATTGCATTTGTTTGTAGCTGTAACGTGGTAATTTCATCTTTAGAACACAGCCTAAAAAAGGCACTATAGGGGTGGCAAGGGGATTGGCCAGTATCTGGAAGCCCAGGGGTGACAGATGCAGGCCATCTCTGGCAAAGACTCAAGGTCTGTCAGTCATGTCATCCCATGCAGACAGACACTAGATCCCCTTAGAATGACATTAGAAACTTATCCAATTGTTGAAATCAATCATTTTCTGCTTGTACTGTGGTATCATTCTGGGTGATGGTAGGATGCTGCTCAGGGCTAGGGTCATACCTGCCTGGGCTACGTAATCCGAGAGCTCCTCCATGTCTCTTTTCATGTAGACCTGGGAGGTATGTCTCAGGTTATTCACACCCACATATACAATGACAGACTCATATTTGTACCTGTTGTTGAGGGACCTGAGTGTGTGCATTAGGTGGTGGATCCTGGAGGCTGACAGACAGCTGACTGTTACTTTCTCCTTATTCAACCTAGTGAATGAGACATCAGTGTGTGTCACTATCGAGTCATCTATGACTAGTGTGTTGGGCATGCTGTTTTGCCTTAGGGGCTTTGTTTGAGTGGCACACTGTTTAGGAGAGTTATTTGTCTTGTGATTAGTGTTGTGGTGGTCGAGTGTGTTTCTGCCTTGGAGGTCTCTGCTCTTTGGGTAGATTTTTATTGAGAGCCTCCTCGAAGGTGTAGTTTGTGTTTTTATGTGAAGGCAGTGCTGGTGTGTGTTCTGGGGGGCTATGTGTTCCATGTGGTGTGGTGCAAGTGTTGACCTTCTCCTCTTGACCAGCTATTCCGGTCTTGGCCAGCGAGTGTGTGGTTTACAATTTGGATATATAAGTGAATCTCTCGCAAGTGGAGACGGTTGTTAGTGTACATGAGGCAGTTACTACATTGCCTCAGGATGCCCAAGTTCAACAGGTTAATAGGAGAAAGCACAAGGAACTGACCTTCAGACATACCTGGAGGGGGTGGGCATTAATAAGTATTGGAGCTGTTTCCTTGTAGAATGTTTAGCGCTGGTAGCACTTTTGTGTGGTACAATAATTGCTACAAGATGTCTGGTAAAGTGCTAAACTAATAAGCTAGTGAAAGTGCAGGAGAGGAAAGAACTAGCAGATCTAAGGGAAACATTAAACATCAGACTTTGGCACCACTCTGTAGCTTAGAAACAGTCCTGGATACAGCAAATCTGTATCTCGACTAGACTGGTTAAAGGAAAGGTGGGAAACAAGTGCAAATGCTGGCATTTAAACCAGAAAGTTGAAACAGATGGAAAAATACCCAAACCGCCAATAAGTTACAGTTTCTGGGCCAGAAACTACTCCTCTTGTGGTAAATAGGCTACCCAATGCTTACCACTCCCACTGATAAGCTAGAAGGCTTCCCTCCAACACAGAAAGGCTTGGGGGCTCAGAAGCTTACAAACAGTCCTGGATACAGCAAATCTGTGCCTGAACTAGACTAGTTACAGGAAAGGTGGGAAACAAGCGCAAACATAGGCTTTTAAACCAGAAAGTTGAAAGAGATGAAAAAACTACCAAAACGGCCAATAAACTACAATTTCTGGGCCAGAAACCACTCATCTTGTGGTAGATAGGCTACCTAGTGGTTATCACTCCCACTGACAAGCTATAAGGCTTCCCTCCAACACAGAAAGTGTTGGAGGGCTCAGAAGCTTACCAACAGTCCTGGATACAGCAAATCTGTATCTTGATTAGACTAGTTACAGGAAAAGCAGGAAACAAGCTTAGAATTTTTATTCAGAAAGCAGCTAAAACTGCACTAAAAACAATTCAAGGGCAGTACAAGCTAGCACACTAGAGTGTGTAGTAGTATTAAAGAAAATACAGTTTAAATAAATGCAATTTATTCAAAATGTATTCTGAACTGAATTCAATTGTTGTTTTATTCAACTCTGAAGAGTTAAAAAGTGCCATGCTTTGGAACAAAATTCCTAACTACATTAGGCAGAGCCCCTCAACAACACTCTTCAAGAGAAACCTTGACGAGTGGATGGGTAACAGAAAATATACCCCTGGGATCACTTCATTGGCTCTTCTTGACAGAGGCTGAGTTAATTAATCAATGGGGCAGTGAAAGCTTGGCTAGGCTTATAAATGCCCTCGGGCAGATAGCCTAGTACCTACCTATGAACCTAAAAAATATACTTATCAGGTGAGACACACACTCAGTCAGAACACAAGGAGATTTTTTTTTTGTTTTCTTTTGTAAGTAAAGTGCAAAGGGAGAAAGGAGGAGCAGAAGATAATTCAAGGTTAAGAACCTAAGTGGGTTGGCCTTTTCAAATATTCTGTATTAGGTAGAATGAACACTAGACTGGGAGGAGTGCCCCAGATCAAATTTATAGCAGGGGCGGGCAACTGCAAAGCCAGCAGTTTCAGAACAGATTAGAAAATAGAAAACAATGCCAGCAAATATATAAATAATTCAGTCAAGCAAAAATTAAGACAGTGCAAAACTCTGAAAAGTTAAAGTGCCAAAAATATACTTATTGGTGCTATATTTCCAAATTGTTTGAGAAGCACTCTTCAGTCAGAACACAAGGAGATTCTTACAATTGTATGCAGGAATTTACAAACAGGGACTATTTTTAAATCAGCTAGCCTTGAAACAATCAGATAACACAAAAGCTGTTAGATCGGTTTTACCAACTTTAAGAACACCACATGAATGGGAGGGGGACCAGTTTCAGAACAGATCAGAAAACAGAAAACAATGCCAGCAAATATATAAATAATTTAGTCAAGCAAAAATTAAGACATTGCAGAATGTATTTGTACTGCATACACATTCCTTACTTTTCTGAGTCCTTCTAAGTGTTCAGCATGGACCTTCCTGTTCACTGAAATCTCATGAGCACCTGAAAAAAAAAGATGGGGAGAAAAAGAGACCTGAAAGCATTATGCATACCAGTCTCAGTTATCCCCCACTTTCTACATCAGTTAATGTTGCTTTATCTGTATACTTACAAAACTGTGGGATGTTAGCAGTGCTAAACTCATCCACCCACTGCTTGAATTGTGCCTGCCTGCACCATTTCAGGCCATTATAATGATGCCTGCATTGATCCGCAGTGCATAGAATGTCAGCTGCACTGGAAACAGCCTTGACTAGACTGTTCCAAGTCTCAGGGTTATACTGATACCCGGTATAGTCTGCCTGCAGCAGCCTATGGGTGTAGCTATTTACAGGGAGTGCAATGAACATTCTTGCCTCCTCTACACTGCATCTTTGAGACCTGAATTGGGAACCATCCTTCCCAGCTCCTGCCATGCCTACACAGGTCATCCAACAACAGTTAAAGTGTTTTCCTGCCAATTTGTGATATCTCATTTTCTGGCCAGTGGCAAACCCACACACCCATGCCAACCATGTTGCACAATGGTGCAAGGAAAGCAACACTGCCAAACAGAGAGGAAGGCAGTTTATGAAATAGTGAGGGTAATGTGACAGTTAGCATTACTTTATGGCTTGTCTGCTGTTACTCCAGTGTCCAGTAGTCCAGACTGATATATTAAATGGCTTGACTTCTGAGACCTGAATTGGGAGGATAAATGTTATGACTTGTGTGACGACCGTGCCCTGGCCCAGCAATCAAGGAGCCTCAATCTTCACCACTAACACCAGGGAGGTTATCTCATAGAACAGGAAAGGATAACAAATACACACAGTAAAATACAATTTTCCTTAAGTGCACATAGAGATCACAGTCAGTCTGGGGCTGGTTGCTCCCTTGCTCTCTAGGTCCCCAATAAGACTCCCCACTGGCACAGCTATAGGGTCCAGATCTTAGCCTAGCTGACAAGCTAACCTCCAGTACCCTCTCTGTCCAACCAGTGCTTCATGTCCCTGCCCAGGTAGCTGACACACCACACACATTTTGAGATAAGTATTTATACAACTTCACAGACACTCCTGGGAAAAGCTGACACAAATGCTCCAGCTGTGCCACTTTACCCAGACTATACCGTAGTAATTCCTGCCACCACCAGCTAACAATTACCAGCTACCCAAAGTCCCTTGAAAGGGTGTTCAAATATTACTGTGCAATATTATTATCCAATTGGTAATGTGACTATTCAGTCTTAAGGCTTATTAGAGTGGCTTAGCCATGGTGGTGCAGCGGTTAGCATTGTCACCTCACAGCAAGAGGTTCTCCGGTTCGATCCTTGGCTGGAGTGCCTTCTGTGCAGAGTCTGCATGTTCTCCGTGTGGTCACGTGGGTTTCCTCTGGGTGCTCCGGTTTCCTCCCACATCCCAAAGACATGCTGTAGGTGGATTGGACACTCTAAATTGGCCCTAGGTATGAGTGTGTGCGTGTGTGTGCCTTCTGTGGAAGGTTGGGAGCCAGGTTGGCAATTCAACATTGTAAAACTCCACTGCCAATCGTGAGCGGACAAGTGATCCGCTGTGGCTACCCCTAACCAGGAAAAGCTGAAAGAAGAAGAAGATTATGATAACCTCTATAAATATGCAATGTACTCTAGAGCCTATCTCTACACAACCATCCACAGGTAAAGTTTTTTTTAAATATTTAATAATAAAATAATTAAATCACAAGACAATACTACTACACCACAGAGATATCTAAGAATTCAGAGATCACACATAAACTTAAAACAATACAGTAGGACAGTCTGATGTCAAAGGAAAACACTTAAACTAACTAATCTTTAGCTATTCTTAAGAGGAAACACAGTGCTATAATCCTACTTACATACATAAAGAGCAAGCAGTGCTGGGGTTTATGGTTCAAGACAAATGCTTTCAGTCTCTCACTGAACAATAGTTTTTAAAACACTAACAAACATTTCTGCTAAGGCCCTCCCAAATTACATCATTTTGACACTTAGGTTTTCCCAGTATTCACAATACATCATTTTGACACTTAGTCTGGAGTTCCCAGGCCACAAACTGCATTATTTAGCAAGCTAACACCTGCTCAGGAAACTACAACAATGAAAGACATTTCACATGTATACTCCAACAATTATTCCTTAAGTTAAGACCATAAAAAGAATGTGTTCAGCCAGACGCTTCGGCACCACTTTGTTAGATAATTGTAACTTCAAGGAACATTTGAAATGCTTGGCTTGATTTTCCTTACAGCAGATGGCAATGTTGCAACAATCTTGAAGTTCACATTTTACAGTGTTTTCCTTCATTTAAGAACACAAGCCTGTATTTTGCATTTATTTATACAAATGATAGAATTATGTATCAAATTCTATTTGACTAGGGTGGCAGCATTCGCCCATCTTTCCCCAATCTTCACAACTTGCACATATTTTGTGTGGTCTTACACGCTGATAAAAGTAATTTGTACAATGTGGGATTCAAATCTATGTAATAGAGAATATATATACTTCCACATAGGTGTTTTTTCCTCATTGCCACAGAAAAAGTGATTGTCAAATATGCTCGTTAATCATACAGACACATTAAAGAATGAGTGGTGCTACACTTATTTATCCATGTCTGTGTGTGACGTGATAAAGTCCATGTTTATGCATTCTCATGTATGATGCAGGAGTAATGTGTGACAATATACTAGAAATGCATATACATGTATTTCTTTCAGAGTAGATTTCTGAGTTCTGGATCAGACCTCACAATACATTCCCTTTTACAGTATGCTGCGTTATGTGAGCTGTGTAGATGACTGTCAGCAAAGTATGAAGTCCATCCTAGGGAAGAAAAAATAATCAATTACAGAAACATAATTGTTAGGATACCCCCAGTTACGCATATAATTCATATGATATCAACTGCTATACAGAGTTACTGTTATGTAATATTATCTTTATATTGTTATTTTCTGTATAAATTACAGTAGAACACCATTTAAGAAACTGAACTGTATTGGATTAGAACCATGGTCTCTTAGTGTCATGGGCATGAACTTACACCTGGTGCCATAGAGAAAGCTATACAGTAGCTGTATTTACCTGCACTCAGTACTCTCTGAAGTGGTAACCACTAAGCAACACTGCTTTGTGTGGTTGCACAAAGGAAGGCAAAACAAGTAGCAATGTTTCATTTTAGCAATAAACTATGTTTTTTTGTTGCAGGTGTAATTTATGCTGTCATTATTATTCTAAAGTGCTAACCGCCACACAATGCCACTTACTGTGTTTGCATGAAGGAAGGCCAAACAAGTAACAATGTTTCTTTTTGCAAGTAACAATGTTTCTTTTTTGTCTGCAGCAGTGAACCCTGTTTGCGTACAAGTGAGGAACATGCAAACACTACAGGCAAAAGCTAGTATAAATAATTTTTGTAAAGAATGTTTATGATCATTTATTAGTGAAAAAATAATGTGGGACTTAAACCACATTCAACCTGTCTTATTTATTGTGTCTCTCAATCTGTTTACAAGGTGTGCTACACACACACACACACACACACACACACACACACACACACACACACACACACACACACACACACACACACATGCGAGCGCATGCACACACACACACACACACACACACACACACACACACACACACACACACACACACACACACACACTTGGTACTTGGTTCACAGTTATAATTTATGCTGTCATTATTATCCAAGGTGCTGACCATCACTCAATGTCAATAAGCGTGATTGCCATTCCTAAGGCAACTGACATTAATTGTCAAATATTTACGCATTTCACCATGTGTGTGCTAAGCCCTGCACCACACAAATATTAATAACAGAAGAAAAAAAAAAGAAAAACAGTTTAACACATGTTAAAGAATTACACAGCCCTGGATTTGAACTATCAGACTAAGGAAATTACAAAACACAGTGGGAGTGTGTTATCTCTCTTTGCCAGAGAAACAACTTTGCAGCAGTAATCAAATCAGGTGCATACAAGCAATTCACATTTCCTCTAGAATATTAACAGGACATACACTTGTACTTTCTCATTTGGTTGTACATTCTTGACTTACACATTTAGTGCAATGAGTAATTACACAGCCATATATGAATATGTTTGCACAAATGCAGCTCTGTCTTGAATTAGCATTGTGTTCATTCTTTCCTTATCTCTGCTGTAATCTCATACATGCAGCCTATAGTGCATTGTATATTATTGCCCTTTAACTGTATGACAAAAATACATGACAGTGAAAAACATTTGTCAGCACAGGCAGGAGAGTTTGTCTATTATTGAACAAAAACTGATAAATGTGTGCTGTATTGTTTCATTTAAAAGCTTGCTGAAGTTAGTTCCAGACTTTGGAAGTGTATCCTCAGTGACACACCCACTGCAGGGAAGTTTGAATTGCTTTTATGTTTTCCATCTGTCTCACACTAATCATTCACAGTTGCAAGTCATTAGCAACTAACAGTGGTGAGCCTACACTAAGGGTTGGATTCAATAAAGCCTACATGATGCACTTATACCGTATGAGTGTCATTGAATGATGCACAGATGTTAGCACTCCATATCATGTTCATTAAGCAGCTCTACATGCCATGTACAGCCCAGCAAACAAGGTAAATATTGTAGCATGATAATTACTGCATAAGCAGCTGAAAGTATGCTAATCAACCAATCAAAGACGGCGAAACTATTCAACAAGCTATAAAACAATCATGTAGACTCAGTGTGGGGTTTGCCTGTGAATTCTAATACCTATTGAAACACAGGCACAGAAATGACTCTACATGGAAACAATGTTAGGGACTGCTGTTGCTTGTATATATGCACAATTGCAACAGGCCCAAGTGTATGCAACTGCTGCTGTTAATAGACCTTAGCCAAGAAGGAGAAGGGTGTTTAGACCCTGTTTAACTTTTCATGGTCTGCATGAGGTAGAAACAGTAGAGAACTACAGGGTGGATAGAACCATACTACAGGAACTCTGCAACCTCTTTCATCCTCAGCTGAGATCAATGGCAAACTGAGGAAAACCAATACCTGTGGAGACTAACGTATGTGGTGCATTTAGAATATTAGGTACAGGAACCTTCGAGAGATCAACAGGGAATATGCTGAGGGTGTCACAGGAATCAGCATCCAAGATTCTACAACAATTCCTGAATGCTATGCTACAGTATGCCAGTGACTACATACATTTTCCCCATAAACCTGAAGACAGAGCTACAACTATGCAGGATTTCTACCCTGCAGCACACTTCCCTGAACTATTAGGTGGAATAGACTGCACTCACATTGAAATCAAAGCACCACCTGGGGAACAGGGAAGGTATGTTTGCATTGTGAACAGGTACCACACCTACTCATTTTTCCTGTACCCCTCTAATGTATGTCTCTCTCTATAACATATTTTAATACTTAAATTAATATTATTTTATAAACTATTCTAGGGCTTGGTGTGGATCCTGTTCACAATGCAAACATACAATGGAGACAAGTGAAGTTAAAATTTCAAATTATGGTACTATTAAGCTAAGGAGAATATATAATTGTAGGACCAAGTTTGCGATATATGTAGCCCTGTGGCAATTGTGCACAGGTTTTTATATAGGCAAGACCAAGAATGCAATTAGGCATAGAATTTATCAACATTGTTACGATATGGGTAAAAAAGAACAAAAAACTGTATTGGCTGCTCATATTTCTAGATATTGTGATCATTTTTTCAAGTTTGTACTTATCGACCATGTAGGACCAAGAGGGGGAGTGACTGAAGAACATCTTGAGCTAAGAGCTACAGTGGCAGTTCAGTGTTAATGCTACTCAATTCCCTGGGCTCAATGATAATTTAATTTTATAAAAAATATCACTGGCTGTAACTGTGGATTTATTTTGCGATTTTTGTACCTACACAAGTATATGCTGTATCTATGTTTTTATAATATGTTACAATTTTGGGTATAGCATTTTTATTTGAACATAACATTGCGGCTTTAAAAATGTATTTTATACAAGTTATGGCTGGGTTTTAACAGTGTCTGCATAGTCTTTGATTATATGCAAAAATAAGTGGTAATAATGGGACTCTAGAGCTTTAAGAACTTGCTTGCAATTTTTATTAATTAGTCTCATGTGATATATAAGGCAGTGTGGGTAATGGTTTAGTATTGTGATGAAGTCTTGTATTCTAGACGAAAGTGCTAAATAAAGGATATCCTTTTTGGGTAGCTACCTCCTGTGGACCATTTATTCTTCTATTTTTCATTGTGGTTCATTGGTTTGTGTTTCTGGAACAATTCTAAAACTTGATTGACACATCTACCTAAAGCCCATGAACAAAAATGCATCATTAAGTCTCTTAAGTTATCTATAGGTTCATCCAAAAAAAAAATAAGACCATGACATATTAGTTAAATTGTTCCATATTTTACTATACAACCAAATCTTACAGCTTAGTATATGTAAGCTTACCTGGAACCTCCTCCTAGGACATGCTTGTCCTCCCATAAACACCAGAACCAACATCAGTCACACCTTTGCTTGTAGTTTCCATTGAGCCCTCTGGACAGCAACTCTTCATTTGTTGTCAGTGATGGCTCTGTAGCAGGCCACCTCCCCCACCCATAGCCAACTGTTCATGGGAAACTGCAGGTGCTCTCCTTCGAGGTGATGAAATCATATCAGTATCCCTGTGATGCACCTGATCATAAGTCCTGATGTACCCTCCTACAACATTCATATCTTTTACTATCTTTTACTATCTGGTTCCAAATCTGCATTCTGTCAGCTATATTCCCCATGTCCTGTCTCAAGCACAATGGTGCCATGGCACCTAAACACCTATACTATGATGTCATTTTCAGGATCACTGAAAGGGGGTTTATGTGGATTTGTACGCTTATGTGCCATAATCCTATGTGACATAAAACAGAGAAAGATACAACACATAAATATCACATAATTAAATTCCTGCTCATATACACATATGCATTTTCAACATTAAGCATTGGAGACACACATTTCAGTTATTATAATTGAAGGTTATATGATTGTACCATATCACACTCACACATAAACCAATGTTTGGTCCAAAAACAAAAGGAATACCACTTTATTAATGTATTATTTGCAATGGAAGTAACAAGATGACTACACAATTTTGAGAACAAACATCTTTAAACATACAGAATTTTTGTTGTGGCAAAACACAAATAGTACTTGGCTCCCCTACACACCAAAAAACAGGCAAATTAAATGTTTGTACAAACTAACGAATACCACATAATTCAATCATTATATATGCTTTCAACACAATTCTCACAAAATATGTACACATTTTAAACAGAAAAGTAAATTTTATAATCTTTGCCAATCACCTCTCACTGTGCTCAGCACTCCCACAGAGGTGTCTATGGGCCATCTTAGAAGCAAAACATCCCTGAGTCATTGGTAATATAGTTCATTACATAATAGCCTGCAGTGGTGGTGCTGCGGTAGTGTTGTCGCCTCACAGTAAGACGCTGTCCGGTTTGATTCTCAGCTAAAGCGTCTTCTGCGTGGAGAAATACGTGAATGGGTGTACCTTCGTTGAAGGTTGTGCGTCAGGCCTGGCAAGCCGGTATGTAAAAATCAACTGCCAATCATTAGCAGACCAGAGTTCCGCTGTGGCGACCCCTAACCAGGAAAAGCCGAAAGACATTTCCCTGAAATAACATTAGAAAAATGAAAGATAACCCTTTTTAAACAATAACACTTGTGATAAAAGTTAATAGGCTGTCCGTCTGAGAAAGAATGCCAGCCCAAAATGCTCGTGCCAACAGTGAACTATATGAATTGTATACAGACAAGTTTCATTTTTAATGCATGTATATAAAATTTTTCTTTGTAATATGTTAACAAATCTAGAATGCATTTGAAAAATACAATCATACCTTAGTAAGATCAGAAGCCTTCTCCAGAGACAAATCAAAAGGAATAGCAATCTTCTATGTTCTCCACATACACAAGTCTCCTCACCTTCAAGTTCCCTAGTTATACGGTTACCTTTTTATACCTTAGTTTCAAGCCTTTGAGAACAGTGAATATGCAAATGAGGTGTAAACTCAATTGGAATTGCATAATCCAAAACTTTTGACTTTGTGTAGCAGGTGTAAACTTAGTGTAGGCACTACCTCAGTGTTGGTTGCTAAAGGATTGCAACTGTGAATGATTAGTGTGAGGGAGAATGAAGACAACAGCAATTCAGACTACCTCACCTGCATTGGGTGTGTCACCCAGGATACACTTACAGAGAGAAGAAGTAACTGTAGCAAGCTTTTAAATGGAAGTGGACAGCACGCAGTTTTCATTTTTGTTCACTAATAACCAAACTTGCCTGCCTTTTCCTAAAACTGTTTTACAATGCCATGTCATTTTATCAAACATTTAAACAACAATGATACAAAATGCCCTATATATTGCAGTCTGACAGTACAGCACAGATAAGAGAATAAGGAACACAATACAAAGAGAAAACAGAACTGCTTTGCTGCAAACAATACTCATAATTGGTTGTGTGATCACTCATTGCAATAAATCTGTAAGCAACACATGTACAAACAAATGAAAGTGTACAAGTGTGTATGTCTTGTTGATACTGTGGAGGAAATGGGGCTTGTATGCACAATGATCTGCTTTCCTGCTGTAAACTTGTTTATGTGGCAAAGAGAGATATGACACTCCTAGTGTGTTTGTTAAGTTCGTTAGTATGATAGTTCAAATCCAGAGTTGTGTAAAAATGTGATAAAATGTATTTTGTAGTTTATGTTTTCTTTTTTTAAATATTAATACCTGTGCTTTGCAATGTGCAGCTTTGTGCAATTATGGTGATATGGTGAAATGGATAAATAAAGTAAAATCAATGGAAGTTGTATGATAAGGACAGCATAAATTACAGATGTGAATCAAATGTGTGTAGCACTCCTGGTAAACATGATGAAATACACATCATGCAGGGTACATGGTTCAAGTCCCACTTTTATCATTTAATAATCAAAAGTAAGAAACACTTTTTACAAGAATAGTACATGTTGAGCTTTACTTGTCTCATTTGCAAATTGATCACCTCTGCACAATCACAGCATAATGCCCCAGAAAACAAGCAGCCATTGTCAATTTCAGAAAAGATACATTGTTACAGCGTTTGCTTTCCATTGAGCAAACACACTAAGGGGTGTTGCTCAGTGGTCCACATACGTCCATAACACCTGCAGTTCCACAACATCTGCAGACAATAAGCAAACATAGTTAATTTCCAAAAGATATATTGTTACATCTTGTGGTTTCCATCGCATAAACACATTAAGTGGCATTGCGTGGTAGTTAGCATGTTTCCATAACACCTGCAGACTTATCAATTTTTAAAAAGATACACTGTAATATGCGTGGTCTTCCATCATGCAAACACCCCAAGCAGTGTTACACGGCAATCAGCACTCATCCACAATATTAATTGTAAAAAACACACCTGCTGCCTAGCTCTTCTTGTAGCAACAGGTGTCAGTTAATGGCCACAATATAGGTGAACCAGGTTTCTAATTCAGCAAACTCTAAGGTTTATTAATATTGGTCCACTGTAATTTATATAACAAATAACAATATAAAAATAATTATACATAAAATTACTATGTATAACAGGTGGATTGAACATACACATGATATCATATACATGTCTAACTGTGGTTATCAGTGCAATCATAGCTCTACAATTAAGCATTTATTTTCTGCACTTTCATGTCACACACAGAGTCTATATTATATATTTAAAGCTTCAAAATTTCGAACCTCATATGTTCGACAACATATGAGCGAAATTTGAATCTCCGAATATATAATAAAAACATTAAAAAAAAAAAAAAACACCTTAATGCTCTGCGCAGGGGGGCAAGTCCCCCTGCACCCCCCACACCCCCCTACTTAAATATACCAACTCCGAGATCACACCTCAGTATAGAAAAGGGAAATTTTCCCATTATCCGTGTACAGAGCCATTGCCTTTCACCTTGGAACTTTTCAAAGTTCGATCATTTGATGTCAACCATATGACATTCAAACTTTGAAACATTTGATAATTTAATAGGGACCCTCACACACATACATGGTTAATCACTCAACACTTTAATGTGTATATATAACTAATGAGCAGTTTGCACATTAATAACTGTAAAAAATCCACGCATTGTTCAGCCTTCTGTGTGGAAAATGGTGTAAGTTTATGGCCACAATATAGGTGAGCCAGGGTTCCAATCCAGCAAACCTCAACTCTTATTATTTATTTATTATTTATTCTATATTTGATTACCAGGAAAGTCCTTTTTCAGCAGAGGCCCATGGAGAAAAGTTCTACATTTAGTAAACATCATAATGTACATTAGGATAATGATAAACATTTTGTCTTACACACATTTTGAACAAAGTTAAGAGACACATCACATATTTAACAAATATATTTACAGAAATGTAATATGATACAAATATTAAGAAATGACAATAGAACCTAATCTAATTTTAGTATGTCAGAGTGATGTAGAGCAAATGTAATGTATTGCATTTCAAAATAAAAAATCATAGAATAATAAGATTTTGTTGTCTATACCAAGAAGAGATGTGTTGGTTCCCCAGAGGAGAAGATGAGAGGGGTAGAGTACAATAGAAAGTGTATGATTTAGCTGCTACTTTAGCAGTAGAAAGGTAGAAACTATTGTAGATAGTAGTAGAGAAAAATAGAAAGTTTATAATTTACTGTATTGAAGGCACCAGAAACCAGCTGGTCCACTCAACAAAAAGTTTATTCCAAAGCACAAACAAACACAGGTACTTGAAGAACACAAAGCACATAAACATAGTAAAATCAGTTCCCCTTACGTTTTCGTCTTACAAACTTCATCAGATAGGCATACACTGTCCCAAAAGTCATGTTAAATAGGTTTTCAAATTAAAATTGACCAATAAAAAACATTCATCTATTAACTCTGAAAATGCAGTGTATGTTGTGTCTTTTGGCTTTTCACGGTTAGAGGTCACCACAGCGGAGCTCCGGTCCGCTAATGATTGGCAGTAAATTTTTACATGCCGAGTTGCCGGCCCTGACGCACAACCTTCAACAAAGGTACGCCCATTCACGCATGTCTCCACACAGAAGAAGGTCTGGCTGAGAATCGAACAGGACAACGTCTTACAGTGAGGAGACAATGCTACCGCAGCATCACCACCGCAGTTCGTATGTATGAGTTAAAATGAAACATATAAAAGTGGTATTAAACTTTTGTTGTATAAAATGCATCAAATGGGGTGTGTGTAAAATGTATCCACATAAAGTACTTAAAATCTCATAATTTAAGACAATAAATATTTTTAAAAAAGCATGTATATGTAAAATCATGTTAAAAACCAATGACATGAAATGGCACCTTCTAGTGGAGAAAGCAAGAATAATCACATAAATAAATTAATGAAGCAGACTGTGTAAAATATTTGTATAAATGTTATTCTAAAATTAATTTAAAATAAAACACATATAATAGTCAATGTAAAGCTATTATTTACAGTTTGGCAGATCTAAGTTTTAAAACTGGTTTAAGAGATACCATATCATTTAACCCTGGGTGGTTACTGGCATCCAACATCAATTGCCAGTATAACTCCCTGTATTCAATTCGGGTCTCCCGGAGTCCTCCCCTGGAGTCTGTGGGTACAACTTCTATTACAAAGAATTTATACTCAGCATTTTCACATACTTGTGAATGTTTGAACAGAGCATCGTTGTCATTTTCTTCCTTATATTATACCCAATGCTCGTATATTTTTTATTTGAACTTTATTTCTGTCTTCCCCACATAGAAGGAGTCACACAACTCATATACAGGGAGTTATACTGGCAATTGATGTTGGATGCCAGTAACCACCCAGGGTTAAATGTATGGTAGCTCTAAAACCAGTTTTAAAACTTAAATCTGCTAAACTGTAAATAATAGCTTTACATTGACTATTATAGGTGTTTTATTTTAAATTAATTTTAGAATAACATTTATACAAATATTTTACACAGTCTGCTTCATTCATTTATTTATGTGATTATTCTTGCTTTCTCCACTAGATGAAGCCACTTCATTTCATTGGTTTTTAACATGGTTTTACATATACATGCTTTTTTAAAAATATTTATTGTCTTAAATTATGAAAATTTAAGTATTTTATGTGGATACATTTTATACACATCCCATTTGATGCATTTTATACAACAAAAGTTTAATACTGCTTTTATACATTTCATTTTAATTCATGCATACTATATTTTAATTTATATATACTGTATTTTCAGAGTTAAGAGAGGAATGTTTTTTATTGGTCAATTTTAATTTGAAAACCTATTTAACATGACTTTTGGGACAGTATATGCCTATCTGATGAAGTTTGTAAGATAAAAACGTAAGGGGAACTGATTTTACAACGTTTATGTGCTTTGTGTTCTTCAAGTACCTGTGTTCATTTGTGCTTTGGAATAAACTTGTTGAGTGGATCAGCTGGTTTCCGGTGCCTTCAGTACAGCTTACTAATTCATTTTGAGCATTTCTTCCACTTTTTTTGTTTAAAGTTTATAATTTAGCTGCTGAGTTTGCAGTGGAGAGGTGGATACAATTGTGGATAGTATAGTAGGTTAAGGTTATGGACTAGCCTGAATTGGTACATGAACTGAGCCAGGTATCAATCAAGCGGACTTTGAGGATTTTTTAAATTGTATTATGGAGGATCTAGTTGCAAGGTTTGTAGGTAGTTTATTCCATTGTTTTGCAATAGAATTTGAGAAAAGGAATTCACCTGCATTATTATTTGCTTTAGTTATGTCTATGAAGAATTTGTTAGAGTGGAGAGTCCTATAGGTGATGCAGGGATGAAGTAGCCCCTGTAATCAAGGGGTATTATCAAAGGAGTGACACAGAATTTTGTTAGCTAGAGTGAGTTGGCTGTAGAGGAGAAGCTGGGGCAGCTCCAGCCAATTCAATTGTTTTAGAGCTGTACAGTGATGTAAGCTGAATGCAGTGGTGGTGCTGTGGTAGCGTTGTCACCTCACAGTAAGACGTTGTCCTGTTCGATTCTCAGCTAAAGCGTCTTCTGTACAGAGTCATGCGTGAATGGGTGTACCTTCATTGAAGGTTGTGCATCAGGGCTGGCAACTCAGTACGTAAAAATCTACTGCCAATCATTAGCAGACCGGAGTTCTGCTGTGGCAACCCCTAACTGGGAAAAGCCGAAAGATACAACAACAACAACAGTGATGTAAGCTGAATGGAGAATTTGTGACAAACCTTGCTATTTTATTGTAACAGGACTCAAGTTTAGCTCTGTCTGTTTTTCTATAATTTGTGAGCAGCAGGGATGTATGGAGAAGTTTTGAGATGAGATGAGTGCATGCAATTGTCACTTTAGTGTTTTTTGTAAGAAACTGCTTATTTCTGTATAAAAGGCCCATCTTTTGTGGACCTACTTTATGGTGTTAGAGATGTGGATATCAAATTTCATATTGCTGTCAATCTCAACCCCTAGTAGTTTAGTGTGAGTGACAGGAAAGGTGATTGTTTTATTCTTGGATATGATATTAAAAGGTTGAGTGGGTGGTGTACATCTTGAAGGCATGAAAAGCAGAAGCTTAGCTTTATTCAGATTTAGAATTAATTGGGAGTTCTTAAGCCATGCTCTGACAGTTAGAAAGGAAGATTATGTCAGTGTGTGGAGTTCGTTAAGAGATGAAGCAGCACATATTAGTGTGTTGTCATCTGCATACTGGATGACTGAAGCAGACAGTGTAGAAGTATGTAGGTTGTTACTAAAGAGGAGGAACAGTAAGGGTCTTGTGATGGAACCTTGTTGGGCCCCTAGAATTACAGAAACAAGGGTGGTGAGGTCCTGCTGCCATTGAACTGCCTGTTGCCAACCTGTTAAATAGTTTTGGAACAAGGAGATCATAGATTTGCTGAAATTTAGTTCTGAAAGAACAGTAATGAGTCTGTTGTGTGAGACCATGTCAAAGGCCTTAGATAGGTCAAGAAAGATAGCAGATACAAATTGTCTGTTATTTCTGTAGTTTTTATAGTGTTTGTGAAAGACATTAGAGCAGTCTTGGTACTGAGAAAAGGTTGGAAGCCATGCTGTGTGTTAGACAGTACTTTATTAGTATTTAGGCATTCCATGATTTGTGCATGTATACACCACTCAAGGATTTTAGAGAGAGGGGAAATTATAGCAATGGGGTAATAGCTGGTCAGTTCAGTTGAACAACCTCCTTTGTGAAGTGAGATAATATGGGAAATCTTCCAGATATTAGGGACTAGACTTTCAAAGATGGATCTGTTGGTTAGAATGGCTACTGGGTAGGCTATTGCATCAGCAAAAATTCTTAGGAATTCAGCTGGAAATTTCTCTGTGGCTAATGTTGTTGGCTTTAGTTTCTTTAGAAATTTTTTAATCCTACCTATGGAGACTGGTGTAGGGTGAAGTTGTGATTGTTGTTCCATGACTTAGGTGATTCACTGGAGAAGGAAGAGCTTTGAGAGTTGGATAGGGCTACGATGGATTTAGTGAAGCATTATTAATGCTATTCCACCATAATTTATATTAAAATTAACAATACAAATATAATTATACATAAAATGAATATTTATAGCAATGAATATCATATGGATTACATGTGTGACTTAAGAGTATGTTGACAATTATGTTACTGTACTTAAAAGCGTCTTTTCTGCCCTGGGATGGATTTGCAGCAGAAATGAGGGCAATGTGGAAGAAGGATATCCAGAGAGTTCCAATAATAATTAATTCATTTATTTATTTGCATTTGTTTACTGGGAAGGTTCACTGGGCCAAAAAGTACCCATTTTCAGTGGAGGCCCGGGGAGAAAAGCTCCACAATGATTTATATAATAGATACATTTGATAAAAAAAACTCATCTGGCAAATACAACAAGGTATAAACAGTAAACTAAGTTTTAAACAAAGTCATGAGGGAATGCAGCTGTACATAAATCTATCTACTGACAGTACATGTATCCATAATTACAGAGACAGATTATTGTCAGGAGAATAAGGTAAGTTTTAGAAGGTAAGATAGGAAGGAGATAGGAAAGGTGGAAGTGGTAGTAGGAGATATATAAAGTCAGGTTAAAGAGTATGAGGAACTAGCACAAGAGCATAGCCACAGGGAGGAAAGATGCTGTTTCAAAGATTTTTTGAAGAAAGATGCACTGCTAGTGGATCTAAGTGAAGGTGAGAGAGAGTTCCTTAGTCTAGAGATGGAGGAGTGGAGCATTTGACTGTTGGAGAGGTTAGGTTTTTTTATTTGCAGGAACATTTGATTTTCAGAGTGGAGAGGTCTATTGGGGTGGTATAGTGTAAATAGAGAAGAAAGTGCAGGGCAGCTGGATGAACTGAATATTATTTTGTAGGCAGCTTTTAGTTGCATATATGTAAGATGGTGAAAAAATTTTAACCAGTTTAGTAAGTGAAGCGAGGCACAATGGTGAGATGAATGCTGTCTATTAGTGAAGAACTTTGCAATTTTGTTGTAGCATGAATCTAGTTTGGATTTAAGACTGGCCTGTATGTTAGTAAAGAGAGGAGCACCATAAATAAGAGATGGGAGCAAGAAGGAGGAGGCAAGTGCTAGTTTTGAGGAGTAATCGAGGAATGTTTTGTGGCTGTATAGCATGCCCAGTTTCTGGTGTGCTTTTTTAATGTTGTTGTGAATATGCATGTCGAAAGTTAGGTGTTCATCTATGGTGACTCCTAGAAGTTTAGTATGTGTGACAACATCAATAGTAATGTTGTCTTGGAAGAATATAGAGAAAGAGTCTTTGATTATACTAATGGTCTTCTTGGGGGTGAATAGCACAAGTTTAGTTGTTTTACGGTTTAGGGCAAGGTGGTTGTTAGTCATCCATATTTCAGTGGAGGTGAGAGCTGACTTGGTTCATAGGTTCATAGGTTCATAGATTAGTACTAAGCTAACTGCCCTTGCGAGCCATTTTAAGCTTAGCCAATTATCCCTTGTGAGACTCAAACCTTGCACCTTGTGTTTGTAAGGCAAACACCTTGACCATTAGGCCACCCTCCCAACCCAAGTTTCAGGAGTTCTGGTGGAGAACTGGCATTGCAAATGATAGTAGAATCATCTGTGTATTAGATGACTGTATCTTGAGTGAGAGTAGAGTGGAAGTCATTGATGAAAATTCTGAATAGCATAGGCCCTAGGATGGAACCTTGGGAAACACCAGTAGTAATGTTGAGGAATGGAGAGAGTGTTGCCATTTTGAAGCTTGTTGCCTGTCGGTGAGGTAGTTCGAAAACTGGTGTAGAGTAGTGGGAGAGATTCCTAAGTTGAAGAGTTTTCCAAGAAGAAGAGGGTGGGAGATAATATCAAAAGTTTTGGAAAGGTCAAGAAATAGAGAGGAGACAAGTTTCCCATCACCTTGAGCTCAATTGACAGAATCACAGAAGGATAAAAGAGCTTTAGTGGGGCTATATCCAGTTCTAAAATCATGCTGGGTTACTGAAAGTAGGTTATTGTCATGTAGATAGTTAAGGAATTGGTTGTGAATACATTTTTTGAGGATCTTTGAGAGAGGAGATAGAATGACAATGGGTCGAAAGTTGGAGATGTCTGTGTTTTTTCTGCCTTTATGCAGTGGGATGATATATGCTTTTTTCCAAATGGTGGGGATGTAAGACTCCTGAATGGACCAATCGAGAAGTAAGCCTATGGGGTAAACAATAGTTTTCCACTTTTTTTTTTCAAAACAATTTTATTGATTTTAATAATTTCAAAATTATAAACAATCACATGAAATCATAGTAAAAACTGTAACCTGAAAGCTTTAACATATATAAATTACATTATATAAATTGCATATCTGATATATACCAAACTAACAGAACTGAACCAACTAAAATATTTACATAGACATCCATTAATATATTTACAATGTGTGATTGTTATCTGATTATAATGTATATTGTCATTATGAAAGAAACAAACTGATGTAATTTGTTATAGAGATTTGTTCTTCTTCAACACATTTTGCAAATTAACCCACAATTGATGATTGTATTTTTTTTTTTAGTTGTCCTTGAGTTTATAGTTTTTAATTGCAGTTGAAATATTACATTTAACAAATTCATGAACTCAGAAAATGAAGGAGGAGATTCTGAAATCCAATTTTTTGTTATGGTCTTTCTGGCTACCACCAGTATTGCCCATAATAGTGGATACTTTATTTTTCTGACCCATTGTGGAACAGGAGTATTAAATATCACCAGAGATTTATTTAGTGTGAAATTGTCTGAATAAAGTGCCTGTAGTAAGTCATTTATTTTTCCCAAAAAAATATTTAAGGTATGGCATTTATAAAACATATGTGCCCAGTTTATGTCTATATTTGATTTACATTTATTTCAGATATTTTGTTTTTTGTTTATTTTATCCATTAATTGAGGAGTATAGAATGATCTGTTTATATATCTCCACGTGTATAATTTCCAATTCAAAGATAAAGTAGTTTTCCCTGCTGATTGTAAGATGTTTGCTTTATCTAGATTAGTTGGAAGATTATTATTGATAGAGTAAAAATAGTTCCAGAAGTTCTGTGGACAACTGAAAGTTTCTTCTATTATAGTTCTATAAATAAAAGAAAGTTTGCCAGAATATGTATGTTTATGAAGTAAGATTAATTGAAAATGGTATAGTAAAGTACTAGATTCGTGTTTAGTAGTTGATGAGATCAATTCTAATTTATTAGCTAGAGTTAGTAAAAGTGTTTGCATATCCAGACACATTGTGTTGTCTATTTGATATTCCAGTATTATGTATTCAACTGATTTGGTTTTATATCCAGATGTTAGTTGGAACCAAAACTTAAGATCATTATGTTTAAATATGGTAATTTTATTTATGTCTGAAGTTATAATAGATTCTTGTGTGAATGCTTTGGGGAATAATAAAAATAAGCATTCTTTGTATCTGGGGTGTTTATATATAACATTTTTTAAATTTGTTATAATATTATGAATGTAGCTAGTAGTATGATTGAGAGTTATGTGTACAGTAAAATAATATTTTAGGATCCATGAAATAGGGTTACTTATTATTTCTAATTTGTGTGTAGATGGTCTGGATATTAGCTGCATTGCTGGTGAAACCCATAGCAGTTTCTACTTAGCTGAGTATGTAGTATCTAAAAGTTGTGTAATTGTTTTGATTATTGAGGAAATAGAGTAAAGGTTTAGATCTGGGAATGCTATCTCACCATTGTTCCAACTGTTTTGATGTTGATTAATTGATATTCTTGTTTTTTTTTCCCGGACCAAAATAATTTTAATAGTAAAGTATTTAATTTATTAATAAATAGTTTTCCACTTTTTGAAGGAATTCTGGGGGCAGGTTGTCAGGGGCATTAGTGCATGGTTTTAATTTCAGAAGTAGTTTATTTGCTGTGGCAGTAGAGATAGGTGCTAGAGACAATTTATGTGAGTGGGGAGAGAAGGTATTTGTAGTTGGAGAATCTGACAGCTTAGGAAGATTTTGAGGGAAGTTGGTGGTGAGATTAGCTATGGCATTTATAAAACATGTGTTAAAGAGTGCGGCTATTTCAATGGGATTTTTTTCTGGATTGGGACAGGGGTTATTGTTTGACCCTGGGTGTAGTAGGCTGCTGATTGAGCTCCAAAAGTGCTTTGGATTTTGTTTGAGTTGTTTTTGTAAAGTATGATAGTATTATTTTTTTATCTTTAATAACTGGGCACTTTACTTGGTTACTAAGGTGTCTGTATGTTATAAGGTAAGAGGGTTCTTTGTGCTTTTGTCAAAGCTTCCAGGTTTTGTCTCTGGTGGTCTTGTTCTGTTTGGTAGCTCTAGTGAGCCATGAGGCATGACTAAATTTTACACATTTTAGCTGGGGATGAGTGAGGCTGTTTAAGATGTTTAGGAATGTTGAGTTGAGAAATTCTATTGCTTTGTCTAGAGCAAGTGTTTTTAGGGGATCCCAGTTACTGCTGTTTAAAGTATTATTAAAGGTAGTAGGGCAAAAATTAGATACATTTCTAGTGTTTCTATAGAGATATATGTGTAGTGCTGTGGTGGTTTTATGTATTATGAAGGCATGTAAGTGGTCACTGATATTGTTTGGGACTGTTCCTATGGTGGATATTTTATTAGGGTCAGAGGCCATGGTCCAATCCAAGATTGTTCCACAGCTGTTGTTTTTGTTGGGTCTACTAATATCAGTGATTAGTTGGCTGTAGTTAAACAGGTCGATGCTAGATGAGAAGTTCTGCTGTGAGAAATCTAACCAGTTAATATAAATATCACTAAGAATTATTGTTTCTGTAGTTATGTTGTTAAATATCCAAGCTAGGATTTCCTCTAGTATGGGAATATTATTGCCAGGGGGGATGTACAGGACAATGATACAGAGGTTGTTTGCATTCATTAATTTTTAGAAAGGTTATTAAGACTTCTGCAGTAGAGAACTTAGGTATAGAAGTGTTATATGAAACTATGTTGAAGGTGTTCGGATAGATCAATGTCACTCTACCACCTTTTTTGCGGGCTTTATCTGAGCACAGGCATGCAAAGCCAGAATTTTGAGCTTTTAATGTATGGTTTTCACCATGTTTCTTTGGCAGCAATAATGTCAGGCTTGTTATGTGTTACCCAGGCATGGAATTCAGGGACTTTGTTTTGAATTCTTTGCAGGTTGATTGTAGTTAGGTTTAGAGATTTGTAGGTACTGTGTAAGTTGGGAGATCAGGTATGGGGACCTGGATTTGGATGGACATCTCTTCGTAAGGTTAGTTTGGAGTGTTTAGGTAGGATAGTACTGGGTTCTAGTTTTTTTCTTATGTTATGGCGTAGGTAGGTGGTATGGTTTATGTTAACTTTATCATTTAGGGGAGCATTTTTAGTTTAAGGCAGAGAATGTTGTCTGTTGGGTATAGGTTAGATGATATGTCAGAGAAGGTACTGAGAGGTAGACTTTGAGTGCAGGTTGTGGATGTGGGTTTGTGGTAGACATTGTTAAATTGTAGTGGGTAAGTTTTAGCAAGAGGGTTAAGGGTAATAGGAGGGTGAAGTTTATCAGTTTGTATCTAAGTGGCATTGTATTATGGTGGGTTACAGTGGGGTAGACTTTATTGGTTAGCAGATGTGGGTTAATAGAAGATGTTTAGTAAGTAGAAAGGGTGGATAAGGAGGCTATGTGTAATTTGTAGTAGAAGGATTAGCGGGTGGGTGTTATAGATCTGAGTGCAAGTATGTGAAATGAACAATGTTTGGATGGGAGCTAATGAGGCGTGGAGCAAAGGTGAGAATAAATGTAATTGAAGTGAGATGTGTGGGAATGGGGGTAGGGTAGGGGAGCAGAGTGAGCCTGAGCACAGCTAGGGTGAACAGAGCAGATAGGACCAAATCACATACATGGTATGGAGAGAAAAACAATTAGTAAAGAAAAAGAAACAGAAGTGCAATAAAGTAGGGTGCGGGAGTTGCAGGCAAACTACTGGAATGTGTTGCTAAACTGCAACATTCTCATTAAATTCAGAGTGTTTTAAAATAAAACAATGTAGTGCTAATTAGGCTTAGGGAGACGTGGCAGATAATGAAATGATAATCTGCAGCACTATGATTTTACTACTTTGGAATAGAAAATGAGTTCTTTTGGGATGGAAAACAGTAGTAAAAAGGCTTAAATTGGAGATTAGCAAGTTAGGATCCTAGCTGTGTGCATGCCAATGTAAGAATTACGTTAGTTAAATAGAATAATAAAGGCTTCCTGCACATATATGCACTGTAAAGGCTTCCTTGAATGTACACAATGTAAAGGTTTCCTTGCATGAAACACCTACACTATAAACTTGGAGTAAGCAGTCACTTGCAGGTAATGTGATATTTAAGTTTCTGCACATATTATCACACAGTGAAATCCTCACTTCACAGATTCTGATTGAGGGAGGGGGGGACATGGTACAGAAACAGGTTAGAAAGATTGACAAGTGAACTGAAAAGAGAGTGTGAGAGAAGGAGATTAGAAAACAGTAAACCAGCAACTAT